>NW_012028704.1:485250-592463 GCF_000956235.1 Wasmannia auropunctata | reverse complement strand
GGAGGGGGGGGGGAGGGCAAAAATCCAGTCGAAGGTAGACAGAAGGCCGGCGAGTTTTTCGTTTGTTTTCGAAATGAGAGTATCCCGGTCCATTTAAATCTGCACTCGAAATCGCGTTTCTCTCTGGAGAAGTTTGCCCATAGAAATGCTATTTCAAAAACCTCTATCACCTGTGCGTCGACGAAAAAAAAAAACGTTTTCATCTATCGTGAAAATAAATTTTTGAAGCTTCCTTGTATGATTGCGTGAAACGTAATTTTCATCGAAATTCGTATGCAATTATTTATTGGTTGATTTTATTAATGGTAATAAAAAATTCCGGATTGACACTCGTCGTTTTACTAGATCGTTTTCCAATTTTTCCTCTGAATATTTACGTTAACGTTTGATTAGAAAGACAGATAACTGTTACAAAATTTTCATTCTTTATCGTTTTTCTTTTCATTATTTTTGTCAAGTAAATAACTGTTGATAATATTTACGTAATTTTATTCAATTCATTGACATATCACAGAGCTTCTTTCTTTTCAATATTCGCTATCGTTAATTTACCCTTAGCTTTCATAAAAATTGGATTTAACTTTAATCATATTGGATTATCGCGCAAACTTTGTCGTTTGCTTTGTGCAGCGTTTTTTTTTTAGATGTGTCAAGAAGGATCCTTGATAATTCTCCCTTTAGAACTTGGTTTTGTTATCTCGAAGCAGATTAATTCCATCGCAGGAAATGCAAATGTCCATCGTACAACGCAATAGTCGCCTCTTTCGTACGCCGAGCGTAACTCGAGCGATTAGATGGCTTAAAAATGAAATGGAGCGCAAGGACGAAGGTTCTCGTTATACTGTATAAAAGGGAGTCTTTTTTTCTACCTTTGTTAGAACAACAGTAGGATTCCGTCGCGATGACTCCGACTATTGTGTTATTTTCCGTGCTTTTATTACTATCCCGAAATATCCGCGGATGGCATATCGCATTTCCAAACAACAGCGAGACCGTCAGCAATGAACTTCGCGAAACCACATTGCGGCCGGCCTTAATATTTCCAGGTGGGATTCATTCAAGTGACATATTTTTATAAAAAAATACAGCCATATACATAACGTACGTGTGTACAATTCTATTTAAAAAAGAAGAAAGTATAATTGTTAATTAATTTTTTTTATTCCTTATTATTGTGACATCAGAAATAAAAATTTGTAATACAATTAAGACAAGATAATTCATATCATTCATAATTGATAGAATTTGTTGAAAAACTATATAGATGACTCTCTTTTTTTCGATTCTTGGAAAATACTACAAAATTGCATTGGACTTTCATAAAGTTCATTTTTACTAAAGAATACAGGACGCACAAATATAGATTAAATTTTTCTAGTAATGAAGTGTCCGGTATATTTTAACAATTTATTTTATTGTTTCATGTAAACAATACATAAAAAATTTGTTTCAACATGGAAAAAAAGATTGATTTAATTTTTTGCACAATAATATAACGTGATTGCATGAATAAAGAGTCTTAATTATTACCGTAAAATAGCAATTCTTTGTGACATTAGTATGTTGAAAATGTAGAAAATTTTTAGAAAACTTTTGTCATTTGTTTGAATTTTTATCAGGAACAAAATGGTGCGGCAGTGGTAACATAGCGGATAGTCCGGACGATTTGGGAGTATTCGCGATGACTGACGCATGTTGTCGTGAACACGATAATTGCAAAGATATAATCGAACCGATGCAGACTAAGTATGGCTTAACCAATTCCGCTTTTTACACAAGGTGAATTTTAATTTAAAACAATGTTCTTTATGTTAATTTTGATGAGATGATAGATATAAAACTAATATATTAATTAAATTTTGTTGAAAATACTTTCTTAATTCTTCTTTGCAAAATGTATCAAGAAACGAAAAGATTAAAGTTGATCGATCCTCGATATTTTTGAATCGTTGGTATTTATACTTAGTATGGATATTTTTATATCCTGTCTGCTCTTATTTTTATTAAAACATATTAGTTTTATTAAAGAACCTTGATATAATTCGTGGCACAGCAGAAAAAAAATATTGTTTACTCGTGTGCGATGCACTCGTGTAGATGTACATGTCCTTTTTTTTTAGTATACACGCTATCTATCATAGTTATTTTGTATAACATGTACGCGTGTCATGTTACAAGTATCGATAACCAATGGAAGCATAGTTACACACCTAAATGCAATATAGATAGACCAAGTTTAGGTACGTTGAATACGAAGTGCTTGGAATGAAAAAAATGGAAAAAAATTAATATTTTGTTTTTTATGAAATATACAAGTGTTTTTGTCCATGCGTGTTATTATGTGTCGCACTGAGATATATATATATGTGTATCATTTTGTCATGCGGAAAGATTCAATAGCAATTGTAGAAGGAAGTCAATGAACTAGTCCGCAGTAGCAAGTCTGTTGTGCGATTTCACACAACTGGAACAGTTACTTACCAAGTTTTGTGCGTGTCTTGCTATAGTTGCGGCTGACGTTGATATACGACGTCGCGCATTATTACAAACTTGGTATATTAATTACGTAGGCAATTTTTTTACGATATGCGATAGGACGGAAAAAGCGTTTTTAAAAGCTTGCCTTATAATACATTAAAAATATTCTATGTATTATTACTGTTAGTAATTTGAAGCTATTGCAAATATAAGTGATATTCATGTTAATTGGTATGTTAACATAGAATATAGTTTTATGGAAAACATCAAAATATCAAATAACCCATTTGCGGAAAAAAAATTAAAACATATCGCAAAGTCTATTAATTAGTTATTAATGAAAAATACTTATTGTTGCACGTGTGGGAAAAATGTGCGCCAAAGAAATGTTATTCAAAAAATTGTAAAAGAAATCATTAGTTTTAGTAATTGTTGATTCTTATTAATATACGATGTAAAAACTAAAACGAAGAATTTAGAAGAAGAATTAAGCTCCTAATTTATAATACTTAGACGTACGATTTCGTATTTAAAGCAGACTTTTTCATTCATTCTTGCTACAAATCCGTCGATTATCCGTTACGATCTTATTCTTTAATCTTAAAGCATTTTTTACAAACATCACCATTCCGCGTTCTCACAATTCTATAAGTAATCTTAAATTGAAATGAAGCGAGGTCGCTTTTTGTAGCGAGTAATCTGATAAAGTGTCGTGAAATGTGCAAAATCAGGCTACACTGTTCGTGCGATGAGAGGTTCTACGACTGTCTCCACAGCTCGGAGGAACTCGTTAGCGCGAAGGTCGGCTTCCTCTACTTCAGCGTGTTAGATACGAAGTGCTTCCGCGAAGACTACCCCATCGTTGGCTGCAAACGGCATTCACTGTGAGTTTATTAGAGCCTTGCAAGTAGCGGGTCGATGCTCGATTTTCAAATGGGTTAGGCACTCGCGAGAGATTCATCGATCTTTTCGCGATTCGATTTAATACGTATGTATATTATGTATATATAAATCGTGTCCAATTTCTTTGTTTCCTGATCATTGTTTCGAGATCATACTCGTCGAGAATTACATCGTGTAAATACATTTTTCACTTGAAATCCTTGCAATATTCTGCAGGCATAGTATTTATATTTTCTTTTCTAATATGCTGCGTATATTTCCGATAATGACTGTTGGAAATGTGAGAAACTACTATATGTATATGTATATATATATGTATGCGACCGTAGAGTATGATTCGAAAAAGCCACGTATTATCGCGAGTATTCGAAACTTTTAAGAACAATGTGCTAACGACCTCTTGGCAGCATTCCTAGACGCTGTTTGGAGTACGAGCTGGACGAAAGCCAACCGAAGATGTATCAGTGGTTCGACGTACCCACGTATTTCCAAAACGATCACGGGGTAGTGATGGCCGGCCGTCATATTCGATCACTCGATTCCGGCACCTCATTCGCAGACCGATAGGAGTCTATTTTGTGGGATCGCCGACCACTGGAGGAAACGTCATATACGCGCGTAGAGCCGTATAAATTCGTAATCGACCATGCCTGTCAACGTAGTTAAATAAGCGCTCCAATAAAGCCGCTCTTACGATCGATTTATTCCCGCTGTCTCTCCTTTTTTCCATCCTACCTTGAACGCGTGTTAGATTTCGTCGATGCGTTAAACCGGAAAACGCGTATACGCGTGCACGTGAATGCTGGTTAATTACGTGTAGAGCGATGTAGAGGGTGAATGATTCGCAAAAGTATGGAAATTAAATGGAGATCATTAAATGCACCAACTGCAAATTGCGTCTCATTTTCGCGGTTGGATACATCAGTACAATAGACGGCAAAAATATAAAGTACGTCTTATACAAACTCATATTTAAATATTTAGTAAGAAAGAATAACTTTGTTCCGTCATTTGATATTTCTGCTGATAAATCAATGTTTCGTTGCATAAATTATTGATGATATTAAAACTATACATGTGTATGCTACGAAGAATATTCGCACGTAAAGCACATAGTAACCGCAATTAAAATTAACAAATAACATTTCTCTGAATACATCGTATAATATTATCTATTTCCGCCGTGCTTCATTCGTTTTACAATGTAGCAATAAGTCCCGTTGAAACCCCACTAAATCATTTCAACGTAATCGCCTGTTATCGGATCTAAAAAAAAGAAAACAGAAGCTGAAATAGAAGCTACGTTAGCACGGAAGAAACGAGAGGGTTGGTCCACGGGGCGCTGTGAGACGGGAGATAAGCGACGAGGGTCGAATCGAAGATGGGAAGGGGGAACGGCTCGAGCTTCTCTCCTCGCCTCCTCTTCTCGCTTTTCCGAGGCTTTCCTCCATTTTACGCGAGGCCGTGCGGGCAGCTGGCGCTTACTCCGGGATTTGCTCGGAAATTTATGTCCGGATGGAGCGCAGCCGCGCCGTCCCTCGCGCCGCCAGCATCCTCCTACCACCGATTTACAACTTCTACGCTCACCTGCGCCAACTTTCGGATGCGCGTGAGCGCGCGCCAGCCTCTCCAACCCGGCGACTCCATTCTTCGTCGCGTCGTGTACCATCGACGCGATAGGAAAAATTGTCGACTTCGCGTTGAACGCCGTGATTTATTGCCGTGGAAATCGCGCGCCGCCGCCGTCGTCGTCGCCGTCGCCGTCGTCGTCGCCGTCGCCGTCGCCGTCGCCGTCTCCGTCGCCGCCGTTGAAGGCCAAGGCACAACGGCAATATTTAAGAATACGAGATATATATCTGCGAAATATCTGCGAAATTGAAAAATGGCGAGTAGTGAAAGAAATAAAGAAAAGATAACGCGGATGCCCAAAGATTATTTAAAGACATTTAAGAAATATAAAAATTAAGTGGCTCCAATCTAGATGATTTTGAATTATATAGATGCTATATACATAGGATAAATATGTTTTACATTAGTATATGTTTATACTTAGGGATACATATTATACAAATTACAAACTTCATTATTTATAAAATTTATAAAATATTAATAATATTTTATTACTTCTGAAGAAAATCGTGCTTTATGTTATTAATAAGTTGTCAAAATCGAAGTGTCTAATATGTCGAGAAGAAATTATAAAACAGCTAATTCTAACAAGAGCGGATTCGAGATTCGTGTTTGACCATGTCGTTTCTTTTTATTTTTCCAGACGTGGCGGCATCAGTGGAGGTTCACTTCGAGAATAAGGACGGTGGATTCTTTCTGAAGCATATACCGCGACAATATTATCCGGCCCGTGGCACGTCGGATACTATCCCGCCGCTATCTACGGGTGTGTCGAATAATAACAATAACAACAACAACAATGCAGGAAGTGCGGTACCGTCGCCGCCGCCTGGCTCTGTCCTCTCGATCGACAAGTTTACCGTCTTCCAGACGAGCGAGCCGGTATCGGTGCGGGCCACGTACGGTCCTTTCAGCACCAAACAGACCGTACCGGCGCGTTACATAGTCCCCGATCCACTGGACGCACTGCCGGGGCCAGAAACGCGCCGCAATCTCACGGCAGCGACGATTCTAGACGCGCAGGAGCTCGGTGCTCGTCATCTGGACATGTCAGCTCACCTGGTGGGCAATAGCGTACCGCGCGACTCGCCCGTACTCAGGGTGCTCTTCCATGCCGGTAGCGAGGCCGGTGGTAGACGTCAGCTGCTGATGGCGCGGCATCAGCGGGTCTGTGTGGTGTTGCATGCCAGTCTGGCCAGTCCATCGCGAGGCAATGCCGCAAGTAGGAGCAGCAATGGACACGGCTACTCTTCCTCCTCTTCCTCCTCCTCTTCGTCTTCATCATCTGCGCTTACGGCCGCCTGCAGCCCCGACGGCGAGAACGGCGTGTGCCTCGCGCAAATCACCATACCGGCCGATTGGTGGGCACCGTTACCGCCGCCCGATGCTTCCGGCCGTGTTAAGGTCGCCAAAAGTTTGCCACGATTGATTCAGGTTGCTTATTCCGTGCTGGAACCGCGTACGGAGGAGGTGGGACTTGGTAGTGGCGGTAACGGCGGCGGCGGCGGCGGCGGCGGCAGCGGGGGAGGTTCGGTCGACGCTACCGGTGAATCAGGATTCTGTAGACCCAGAGTGCAAATACAGCCAGTCACTCCTCTGGGCCAAGTGCCGCTCGCGCCCAACAAGGCGGATTACAAGGAACTCAGAGCGGATGATTTGCTAACGTTGCTGGTACCGCACGGACCACTTTATCCGAGGTCCAGGTTGCACATCCCGGCCTTCCTGCATCCCGTCAAGGGGACGGACCCGCGGCAGGAGCGACCGCCATTGATCGTCGCGGTTTATTTAAGGTAAGCAACTCAGCGAATTTTCCAGGAATCTTGAGAGACGATAGTAAAATCTATTGCTTACAAATTAAAGACAAATTAATGATGGGAAGTGTAAAAAGGAAAGATAAATTAAAGTGGGAGATCGTCAAGCCGCGGTATTTCTTATCTTTCATTTGCTAGCTCTCGTTTTTATGTAGTTAGATAAGAAATATATTAATCGAAGGTAAATTCGTAAATTTTCGTCAATATTAATTACGTTGATGACGTTGAATAAACTATTTGCGCTTTGAAAATCCGCAAATAAACTGTGATTAGCTTCGGCGAGTACAAACACGCTCGTGATATTTTGTTTAACCACTTTCGGACAAATAGGCGATTAAACGCGAGAGTCGCAATTTCCGCGTTGAGATTCACTTTGCATCTACTTTTTTTTAGCCGCGCGCATCTCTCGGAAAGCGCTTTTAAATCCCAGCTCGAGGGGACCACTCTCGCGCGGTCAGAAAGTGGGTCGGAAATGTTCCGTCGGGAGGGACTGGAAATCCTCTAATTGGATGAATTGTCAAGTAAGCTGGCGAGCGAAGTTACAAGCTCGTCTGTTGTTAGTAAGCACTCGGAAGTTCCGCGACTGCGACTAACACGCGGGGTACACTTGAGCACAGACCAACGGCAGCCAATCCGCGTGAGAAACGCATCGTTGACTCTGTTACACGCCGTTGGGAATGCGAACCGGTGTCGTCGGGATAGGACTTTTTGCGTCGCACAATCGCGAAATGCTTGAACCAACATTGTAACTCGCTGTTACTGAGGTTCCGTGGTGTAATGACACATATAGGGTGCACACAGGGGTGAACTATAGCGAAACTATGAGTCACGGACTATAAGCTCCATATCTATTCCATTCCATTTTTTGTAATAAAAAAACACGTTGCATCGGCTTCACAAATCCGTACGTAGTGAGGCTTAATATATAATTAATCGATTAACCATTTCAGTTATGTACATATATAGTACTGCGAATATCGCACGCGTGAAAAACGGATTAGCATTTCTCAATAATTTAAATATCTTGAATTTTAATTCGCGTGTTACGACATACAATTAATTTGCATGGAATTCTTTATTTCTCTTGTTGTTAATTAAAAATTTATATATTTATTTTTCAAAATAAAAATATTTTTTATTTAAAATTTATAAATTTTAATAATATTTCAGTAATATTTTAATTATGACATAATGCGTGAAGATATATCAAAGATAATTTAGCGGAAATTTACGGAATCCTTCCAAAATTCATGAACCGCTTAAAAGGCTATTGCATGCACTTACGCGTGCTATCATGATAAAGACTTCGGTGTTCTAGCGTCGACGTCGGTGACGTTGCATATACATAGTGGTCTTAAATAATTAATGGATTAACGAACAATTAGTAAGCAAAAACTCTGTCTCTAGTAAAAAAAATGGAGTGTTACTATGATAAAAACTTTGATGCTTTAGCTGTGACACAGTAAGCATAAATATTTAAAATCTGCTATTTCCACCGCAATTATGGCATTATCATGGCAAATCCATCAAAGAAATCTTTCATTATTTTAGCACATTATTTTAGTACATTGAGTGTTTTGATTCTACAATCATATCGCTGACGTGGATTTTTTCTTGATAAAAATTTTATCAAGATTTATATTATTTTTACATTGAGTAAGGCGCCATGTGACAATTTCTCGTACAAAAAAATGATAACGCATTTTTAAAAATTCATTTTCTCTTTCTGCTTGATTCTATATTTGCGAATTGCGCTTCTCTTTGAATATGATGCTTTCGAGACCATGCGAGTTTATTTATTAATTATATAGGAGTATAATTTAGATTTTTTTAGCAGTAACGCGAAAAATAGAGTATTTAATAAACTTTCTTTAATCATTATTGCCGAGAAGCTTATTAAAATCTCGCAAACAAATATAAATTAAAAGCTTCTGCGCACGACACAACCGTAAATCATTTGTATGATTAGTTTCTCCTTCGTAATATTATGAAGTGAAAAAATCCAATATTATATAGCTTATTTGAAATATAAATTTTTTAATATAAATTCTTAAGTTTTAAGGGATTAAATCAATAATTTAAAAAAATTCTCTCGCGATTTATAATTGGCGTTTTATAGAGCATCAATCTTCGTATGTATTATTCGTTAAAATTTTATCTATGTTGCGCTAATTGTAAAAATAGTCAACGAATTGAAGTTTTATTGATTATAGCATCCTCGAAATATGATTCATGTAATTTTTATTATTTAATTTGCATTCAAAACGTCGTAATATGAACGATGATAACGTGAAAGATAAATAGTATCGATAGTTGGACTTATTACGGAGGTCGCAGGTTATCGAAATCATCTTCATAATTTCTGTGTACTGAAGCAATTTCAAAATTAAAGCAGAACTGCGTTTGTTTATATACGCAGAATTTGCGTAACTGCATAGCCTTGACGGCAGTTTTACGGAATTAATAAGATAATTGTATTTTTACAAAAGTTGAGTTATTTACGCAGATAAATTCTTATTTTTTATTTATTTCACATTATCTGTAATGCTAATATCTTCTAAACATAGAAAATTGCAAAATTTACTTACATACACTATACATACATTATTTTGAAATATTTTTTATGCAAATAAGTTTTACGTATGTTTTGTGTTAATAAAGTTGAAAGCTTATTTTTTCCGGCTTTGATTAATTTGTTTGAATTTTATCTCGCCATGCAACATTATGATCAAAATAATAAAATTGTAATATGTTTAACAAACGTGCATTATTAGTTTGTAAATAGTATTCTATCGTTATTGTTGCATAATTTCGCGACTAGTTGCCCTATCTCGAAAATGAATAGTTTATACGTGACATTAGATTACCCATTAGTTTGACCTCCAATTAAATCTTCGTGTATGTTACCGTGACGTTTAAGAGATCGATTGTAAATAGGACAGATTCTTTTCTTCTAGCTCTTTTTATTTGTTTCTTTTTTATTTAAAACGTAATTCCAGATACGAAAATTTGGAAAAGAACGCTCGTTCGAATCTCTTAAATACTTTAAACGCCAAATTACCCCGTAGAGAAGCCCTCAGGAAATACGACGAGTTGAGCGAAAATTTCTTCACGCGTTAAAGAGCTTGCTGAGAGCTAATCGTAGCCTTTGTCCGCGTCGAGGGGGGAGGGCTTTATCCCGCTTTTTATGTCTCGCAACCTTAATCTAAGGCTCTTACAGCGTCACGTTAAACCGTAGATTTCCTACGCGGCCGCCTCTTAAGCCGCACTAGTCCGACCATAGGTCTTCGCCTCTGTGCCCCTACGATATTGCATCGTTCAATGGTGCAACAGCTATGCAGAGTCCTTAGTTATCTCACACTTTCTTTTAATTGTAAATGCTAAAATGTTAATCGAGGAAAATGTTCATAATTTTCCTTTACATCTATTTCTAATTATTTTGCTCGCTGATTGAAAGGCCTGTACGTGATAACAATTCGTGATCAGAGTTGTGCTATACTCGAGTTCAGTTTTTAAAATCTTTTTTATAACACACACACGCCCGTGCGCACGCGCGCGTATTAGAGGTGTGCGAATAGTTCGAATTCGAATCGAATCACAGTGGATTCGGTTCGAGTTCGTTTTCGAATCTGTAAGATTCGAAATCGAATAGTTCGAGAATTTCGAATCAACATTGTTTCGATTTCGAATCGATCGCCTATTTTCTTTGCTTCATTTATAACTCCCGCACGATCAATTATTCTTATCTAATAAATATGTATTTTTAATGTATATAATGTATCTATGTAGATTAATATAGAAAATAATAATATAATGTAAATCTGGGAAAATTTGATTCAGATTCGATTCGATTCGATTTCGAACATGTTATCAAAAATTCGATTCAATTCGACCATGCAAATGCTTGATTCACACACCTCTAGCGCGTATGTGTGTACCTACATATATATATATACACGCGCAGAAGTTGTTTCTTCACTATCTATATAGCCGTACGTGATATCCTACCAACATCGATTGATCGATCAAAACATGAACAACGGTCAGAGAGAGAGAGAAAGAGAGAGGAGAGAGGGGCGCAGTTATTGAATAAACGGTAATTTTGAAGCGACATTCGGCCATTCGTCAGCGTGAAAGCGTGCGCGCATGCATTTCTGATCGTTCCCGATAGCGTCCCCGGCTCTCGCTTCGCACATCGGCGATTTGTATGTAAATGCAAGATAGGCTCGCGGAAATAACTTGATCTGGAACTTGTAATTGGCTCGCTCCTAACTCTCCCGGCCGGCATCCTGAACGCCGTTTAACGATGATCCAATATCCACTCCTTTCGTGTCGCCGTTCCACTAATTCTCATTTAACTCGTAGTTACAACTCTGTTGTCATTTATGAGCGCGATATAATTAGCAAGAAAAGTCTGATAAATCTAAAAAGTTGCTTCGTCTCAGCTCGACTTTGATTTTGCTTCAGAAGATTTACCGCTTCTATCGTCATTTCTCATTCTTTTCTTATTAAGTGAATATAAATTTGATTAAGGTTTAAAATGTAAGTAAATTAAAAGAACTTAAAAGAAACTTTATATATAGCGAGAGTATAATGTTATACGGAATAAATAATATAAAAAACATGTAGAGGAATTGTATCTAGAGAGATTGTATGAGAAATTCTGTTCGTTACTTCGATAAATTTTTACGCAGCACTTCCCAGTCTTTACGGTGTTGTACGCAAGGAGGAATAAATTGACGTTTTATGCCTTAGGTTTTTGTTACGCGCACCATACGCTTTTCTCTGCTGTTGTCTGAAGCTTAATTTACTCTTAGCTTAATTTAATTAAGGTTTTGGATCCGTCGAAACGATTAAGATCGGAGATATGTAAATTAATTGCCGGAAGTGAGAAGGCGAACTGTACCACGCGGAGATAGTAATTATCGCTTGTTTTTGTACATTTAAATTATGATGCTCGAGGTGGAGAACAACGAGGGGTTCTTTTCGGAAGAACGTTTGCGTATCGTTGGTATGATTGTGGAGACAAAGTTATCACACAGTGTGCGCGCGCGCGCGCGTGTGTGTGTGTTGCCCGCGGTATGCTCCGCAATATGCGGCACAGTATGCGCCGCAGTGCAAGCTGTATGCTTTAATGTTTGACGCCAGCGGAATTTTGAAGCGAAGCATCCGCAAGATCTTCAACTCGACAGTTTGCAACCGATTAATCTAAAACTTCGTCGGCGAAAGAAGTCATCTGTACGATATCAACATGAAATATTGATATTGCATTTGTCGTTACGCCAATAATATAATGAAACAGATTGTTCCTTCGTTAGTTGGGGAACGAGCATTAACGTTGCCTGGAGAATTTTTAACCGCAAATATTCTCGACTGTCGCGATATCGCAGTATCTCTTGCTGGGTATTTGCTGCAAACGCGCGTACAAGAAATCAGACTTTGCCTTAGAGCGACATTTCGCCTTAGGAATATTTTATAGCGGGATCTCGGGGAAATGTCGTGTTTCTTGTAATCGTTCCCGTGCCTTGGATTCCTTTTCACTGATCCACCAATATTACATGGCAATACGCACAAGGGAAAATGCGCTCTGACGATGGCAAAAGCGTGATAAGAGGTTCCCGTTTTACCAGAGGGGAAAAAGGCAAATTAAGTTATTATGGGAAGTGCCGATGGCAGTGGCTTTAAATACGTATTAGCTGGCCGCTTCCTCGGCTTCGGCAAACACGCCGAAGGAACTTGAAGAGGCAATATCCGGTCTGGCTTGGACCGAAGTTCGTATTAGCCACTCGGTGCACTTTTCTACCGCGAGATCCGCTTACCGCCCGAGTGACATTGCATTCGCGCACTCGAAAATTCCCGTTTCAGCTTGAATTAAGAACGATCTCCTCCACGTTGAAGGCTCTAGTCGGGGTCGCGAACAGAAGCTTAAGAAGATACATTACCGCAATGGTGCATGTTTTACAAGTTGTAAATAAATTATATAGCTTGTAATGTATGGCATTCGATAGTACGAAAAATATTTTCTCTTTTATCGTTATATATGTTCAAAAAATAATTTTAAACTTTAATTAATAATTTTACTGAAAATATCAAGAAAAGAAGTTGTCTGAAAAGCGATATGAAATCTTGAATATGCTTATATAATTGTTTTACAGCTTTGACATATTGCACACACACACACACACACACACACACACACACACACACACACACACACACACACACACACACACACACACACACACATATATATATAATCTTAATCGGATTGTTGTTCAGCTTCAATCGCAATTCTGTATCGCAACAATATGATTTGCTGCGTCAACCGCAGTATACTGTAACATTACGTCGCATCATAGCGAATATATCTATGCATCGCGGCGTCAGACGCATTTCTTCAGCCGCATTCCTCTCCTCTCCTCTGTCGCCGTATACCGCGTACATGATCCGACCCTATGACCCGGTCATGTAACTAGAGCGTGAGTTAGTTCGGAGCGAGGAAATCGCAGCCTTTTTACTCGTGTGAGTGAGTCGACTTGGCGATGATGAGGAAAACGTCTCTCGCATAGTCGCGGAAGACCTTATACTCTCTGGCGATGCTATGAGGACAAAGACAAACGGCACGAATGTCGCGAATTTTCTGTCTGGATATATGTATGTTCCTGCGTAATCGTCCGTGATTCCCTCGTGACTGGCAATTTTTCAGAAATCTACGCGAAAATCTCGAGATTGAAAAGAACGTTCACGAAGATATTTGTCGTATACCGTTTTATATCAAATGTGTCAAACTTGCCACATGTGCTTTTTGTTAAATCTTTCAGCGAATTCTTTGGCCAATTCAGAGATAATGGTTTCGTTAATAAAAATGCTAATGTATAAGTAAAGATAAACGTCAAAATAAATGTTGTTGAAAATGTCTGTTGAAAATGAAAATGTTGAAAATGTCAAACTTAAAATTATCAAATAATATAGAGATTTTATTGTTTATTTATTTTTTCTAGAAAAATCTGTATATAAATATATATATAGAAAATTTATTTTTGTTTTTTTTAAATTGATAAAATTAAAAAAGTATTTAATTGGTATATTCTTTATTAAATATTATTCTTTTTATTCTATATTACTCTTTTATTCTAAAATAAATTATTAATTTTGTTTATTGTTAGGTTTATCGAATTAATCAAAATCTTTTTGCAAGTACTTTGTCATTCATGCTGTTTTTAACATTATTAGCATTTCTTTTTATCTCAAACTTTTTCTTTTGCGTTTTTTGAAACCTTTGGTTATGATCTGAAACCTGAATATCATTCGATAAAAATCAACGAAGAAAAAGATTGTGGACGAGAAGTGTCACGCATACGATAGAGCGCGAAATGCATGTGAAGTTCGCTGCATTATTGACGCGCGCGCTTTCTTGCAGCTGCGTTTCGCGGCGACGGTACCGCTTAAATTTCAATCCGGCTTTGAGGATTGGCGCGGATGCGCTGGAAACGGAGTGCACGCGACATTGCCTCGACGAGAAGTAGCGCGGTATTATTGCAATGACAACTGAGAACCGATTCTCGAAGCGTGGTACCATGTGTGAAGAGTCCTCGGCGCATCAGAGTCCAATCGAACGGAAATCTGATATCTACATCCGACAACTTGCCGAGGATAATTGGCAAGATTAAGGGAAATAATTGAATACAATGTCAGAGAGAGAGAGAGAGAGAGTAGAGAAGTGACGTTAATTTTATATCGTATCTTATCTACCTTTTTTGTTTACGTAACTGCTAAATGTATATTATTGTTATGTATAAAAGAAATATAAATACTTTTTGGATGTACTTTTTGCTTGCTCGTGAAATTAATTAAATATCAGTTATTGGCTTGAGTGTGAAGAAATATGAGCTGTAGTTATTTTGTGACTTTTGTAAGGGAAAACTCTCAACGACTACATAAGTATACTTGACGCTATTGTTAGAGCAACATGAGGGCAATGGGTCTCGCTTCGGTAAAGAACTGTATGTTCATTCATTTTTAATGACGGAAGAACGTAGCTAATGTACAGTGAAATGCGTGCGGGTCGATCGACGTGATATGAGTAAAAATATCGCGCAGTTGGATACTTGTATAAGTCATCGTAGGAAAGACACTCTTGTGAACTTTGCACGTGACTTTTATTTTGTCTGTGTGTGTGTGTGTGTGTTTTTCCTCTTTGAACATACTTGTTATGTTATCCTTCTTGTTTTTTCTTGAATGCGCTTTATAATCTATCATCTTTAATACACTTTTTACATCAATTTTGAACGTTAGTCATTAGTAGAAATTCCTGAAAGTTTATCAGTTGAAAATTGATCTTCCGTATTGGAAGATTAGCGTATCACTTGAAATTATTGAATTACAAACGATAACGATAACGATAAGACAAACATGAATAATGTTTTCATTTTTGATAAAATTCAATTAAAAATCTTCCAAAGAATTGAAAAGAACGAAATACAGGTTATTTGATATTATGATATCTGATACTAATAGATATTGGAATACACACGTAAATATGTTTTAAGCGAAATGTGAGCTTATGAAAAATTATCTCTATTACCTTCCGAACGCAATTTAAATCGTGCGATTCGAGAACAATAGCTCTATAAGTAATAAATATAAATTTAAATTGGTATATGATTGGCAACGATAGATCTTTGCATTACACAACAGCCGATTACACGTGCAGAGTTATTAAATAACGAGTCATTTGAAATAATCTTTTGTCAAATTAAGACAAGAGATATATTTACTTCTCTGCAGAGAATAGAGGATTAATTATATTTTATGGGAGATTTTTTTCTATTCAGTAACATCGGCGTTTCGTCTTACTCTTTCCGTTCATTGCTTGACTTACATTAATATCGTGCGTTTATGGCATGTTTCAGAGCGCGAGTGAAGTCCGGCGTGAAAATCCTGGATGCTTCGTCTAGCAGCCCGGACTGGATTGTCGATAGCGATGTCAATGTGAAGAACACAGCCGCCACGTTTACGGCACGACGTAAGGAGAACTCATCACGTGTATCGAGCACGTAAGTACCGTCGTGTACCCTTTCAGAATAGCCCTGTCGTGCAATCTGCCCTCGTTAAACCGACATACGTCGGCGAGTTAGAAAGACTCTTACTGGAATTGTGAACATGAGGGCGGTTAATGTAATGAGCAATTTAAATCTCTCGCTTCCGTTCGTTAAACCGAGAATATGAGTGAATTAAGTCGTGCTGCAAATCGAATAAGACAAGAATTTTCGGATATATGAGCGTGAAAAGTGAAGATTTGTTAAATTTTTCTTTCAATACTGCAGAAAATTTGATTTTTTAGTTTTTATATTAACATTTTTTATTAAAGCGTTATATTTTAATAAAAATAAACATTTAATAATTGAAATTATTGATGTCAGTTTTGTCTAATTATAAAGTTTACATTTGATTGTATATAATTTTTTTTCATAAAAGTCTTTGACGATTAATGAAGACCAATTTGTTTATTCATGTATATTTAATGTGATTTAAGAATTTAATTAATCACACAAGTTTAATAATATTTTAAATCACTTATATAATGCATCTCTTCGTGTATCGTATTTTTAACGTAAAAGAAATATAATATCAAAATTAATGTTATTAAACCGGAAGATATTCCGTTGGTAGCGTCGTTTGATCCAAGATATCTACGCTCACAGTAGTCGCCTTGGGCGTGCAATGGCGCTTCGTCTTTGTACTCTTCTTTTTCTTCTTCTTCTTCCCTTTCTTGTTATCCTTCGACCGAATCACTCGATTGTGCGGTTTGTTGATTTGCTCTGTGGTACGTTGCGGTTGACTGACATCTTCAACTTTGTAAGCGCGAATAAAGAAAGGGACCTCACCGCTTTTTACAGACGACGATTTGCTCATGGAATCTTTAGTTAACCGAACTAGACGACTTTTCGGTTTATTCTTTTCCGCGGAGGATGATTTACTCTCTTTCCAAGTATCAGCGAGTGTTCTGACAAATCGATTCCTCAGTTTGTCATTCTCTTCGGACGATGATTTACTCTTGTCCAAAGTATCTTGAAGCGTTCTGACAAATCGATTCTTCAGTTTGTTCTTCTCCTTGGACGAGTCGCCTCCGGAAGTATCCTCAGCCGCTCGGATAAATCGCGAGTTTTTCGACTTGCCCACTTCGGATGACGACCTGCTTTCCGTGTTAACCTTGACCTCTCTGATAAGTCGACTTTTCGGATTGTTCTGTTCGGACGAGTTGCTTTCCGATGTATCTTGAATCGCTCGGATAAATCGATGTTTATTCTCTCTTTCTGCGGATAATGATATACTTTGTGAAGTATTCTCTTTAATATGCCTCTTTCCTCGTTTTTTTTTATCTTCCTCCTCCGAAGATGATGAGGAAGACGAAGACGAGTCATCGTCATCGTCGTCATCGTCGTTATTACAATTTTCATCGTCATCATCGTTATCGTTTTTCGATTTCACGCGTCGTTTCTTACTCTTCTTACGATCATCATCGTCGTCGTTGCAGTCACACTTTTCATCGTCGTTGTCGTCGTCGTCATTCTTCTTCGATTTCACACGTCGTTTCTTATTCCACTTACAATCATTATCATTGTTGTCATCATCACAATTTTCGTCGTTATCCTTCTTTGATTTCACATACCGTTTCTTGCTTTTCTTACAACAATTATCATTGTCATCATCGTCATCATCATCGTTGTCGTCATCACTGGAAGAGCTACTGCTGCTGCTACTATTGCTGTCATCGTCGTTTTTCTTCCGCTTGGTTGCACGCCTCACGCGCCCAAGTTCCTTCGTCTCTTCCTCCTGCTCCTCGTTTTCCAGAGGCCTCCATTTGTCGCCGAGATACGAATCTCTCCTCGTACGCTTATCAGTATTTTCTTCGCTAGATGAACTCGAACTGTCGGGCTTTTTTATTATTTCTTCTATTTCTTTCCCATCTTCTTCACCGACAATGATCGGTGTTGTCGTCGTTGTTAACACGACATCGTTCTGCAGATCCTGCACATCTTGCGCAGGATACGCCCAGACAACGTGCGTAACTGCGAGTCCCACGAGAAAACCCGTGAAAAAAAATTGCATGGCACGACGCATAATCGATCACGCAACTCAGAGGGGCGATTTACACTCGCGATGGCAGTCGAACGATTGCCTTATATACCGCGGTTGCGAAGCGCTGATAAAGAAAGAAGTCATCGGGCGAGACGCGCCATTGCTGACGTAGCGATGCGTTGCGTGTTGAAATCGGTGGAGAAGCAGAGGACGGAAGGTGAGGAAGTGGGGAAATCTGAGCGGGCAAAGAGAGAATTCTCGTTATCGCCGTTAACCCGTCGATGGTCCGGTTTGATTATCTACTTTCGTTTCGACTTAGAACTCCGGCAGCTTCGCGAGATCGACGATTTGCACCCGCTCGAGCCGCGGATCATCGATCGCGCCGCGCGCGAGCACGAAGCGAGCGAAGGGTTAACGCCGCCCGACACGCACGCAACGTGGATCAACGGCCGCGATAAAGGAGGAGGAGGTGGGCGACTTCGCCGGGGGTTCCGCGCTTATCGAGATTCTACGCGGCGCGCGCTGGTAGCGAACGCGACGGCTCTCGCATCGAGATCAGACCCGATGCGTGTGATACCGGCTCCTCATAGCTCGGCAAGTGGCTCGAGGCTGCAGAATAATTACTTTGAAATAACGTCGCTGCCTTCATCTCGATAAGATAAGAATCTCGAGAAGGCGTAATGAGCGACTGACGCTGCGAACGAGACGCTTACTAAGAGAGTGTTCGATAAAAGGAAGAGAAAGAACCGAGAATTATGGATAGGGGCGTCGAGGAAATTCAACTCTCGACGGGTATTATTAACTCTTTACCAAACTTATCATCATCTTTGATGATAACTCGATGGCAATTTACACTTTCAAATTTGATGACTATTGTAATTTTATTCCGCTTATCACGACATCCTTCGATAATGATTCAAATGTGTTGTTACTCATCGTTTCTAGGTTACAGATTATATATATATTTTATTTCAAATCTACGATATATGATGATCTCTTCCAAGTTAATTTTATCGAATTGTTGAAAGAAAATTATTTCTCAGCTTGAACGTAAAAATAAGGCTGAAATGTATTGTGTAAATATTTTTAAGGAATATTTGTTCTGTTTCCTCTCAATATTTTTATTTGCTTGATTTATTATAAATATACTCTATATTTCTTATTACTTTTTTTTTTAAGTTTATTGCAATTTTTGTCATAAAATATACCGCAGATTTTTTTATTAGTGATCTCCACATTCGGAACTCTATATAATATTGAGATATTAAAAAATTATTAAATTTAATCTAGAAATTCAAGTTTGCAACATCAGTTTTTGTATTTAATGATATAATTTTGGAATAAAACCGTTTTTATTTTGAAAATAATATTTTTTAAAAATTTAATTTTATGCACAAAATCATACATATATGGTATATGTATTTATTTAACATTCGCAAAAAAGACTTAATTAAATTCGATAAATTTGTATGTCTTAACGAGTTTAATTACATTTACATGGCTATGAATATTTAATTGCGCTTTAATTCATAATTCTCATGAAAACTGCTCGTTTCACGGCAATTTTAATCCGACGTCGCCCATTGCTCGTCGTAAAATATGAATGAGACAGGGGATTGCGTGTAGCCGGGAACAGGAACAAGTAAAGACGTTTTGGAGAAACGCTTTTAAAGCGTGCATCGAGGAAAATACAAAGCCTCTCGCGCGAGAGAGCCGTTAAATTCTGGTAATGACGTACAATTTTCAGTGTTTGCGATTTAACAGCCGCTTAACAGGCGAGGTATCGTTTCTTTTAATTTTTACACTTGTTCTCGCGAATTCACTTGAAAGCAGCATTAATTGTTGAAGGTGTACTTACACGAGCGAATAAATGAACATTCGTTCGAATCTCCATCATTGCAGATATGATATACACAATTTCCATGCACAGAGTATCCTCGACGCTTTCAAAGACTTGTCATTATCATCTTACCGTGAATTATGAATTTCTATTGCATTGTTATTTTAATGCAGTCAATGTCATCAAATTTTTATTGGAAATTTTCATTTAAAAGAAATTCCGTTTTTCGAAAAGTAATCTGCGTCTCTTAATTTTTTTGCGTGAATGTCGCAGGCATTTCGAAGGTTATTGTTCTTTTCCTAGGTCCGCAGAAGAAATAATGACGATGCTGTTAGAGGCTAGCGAGGAGGGTATAGGCGGAAGCTGGGACGGCGGTAGGATCGTATGGAGCGTGCGTTACGCGCTCGAGGGTGAGGAGGAGAATGGCTCGCAGTTGACTGGCGTCGATCAGCAGCAGCGAATGCAGCAACGCCAGCTGCAGCACCATCATCATCATCATGTCGAGAGACGGAAACTGCAGGCACGGCTGGAGATACAGAAGGATGATATACAGGCGGTGCTTCCGATCTCCAAGGTAATATACACGATTCTTTTAGTGATATTATGTAAGTATTAAAGTTATAAATATTAAAATTTCCAAGTTTATGCACGCGTGAGAAAAAAATTGAAAGAGAATGCAAAGCGATAATGTGAATATTTTGTATCGGCAAGAATTACTTTCACTTTTCATTTTTATCTGCAACAATGCGACATCAATCAAAAGTTGATGGTAATCAAATTGTACCTGGAAAATTATTACTTATCTAGGCGTATATATACATATTTACAAGATATCTTTTTTTCAAATATTATTTTTTAACGACGGATTTTTTGACGAGTTTCGAGTCAATTTTTTCTTAGCAAAAATATTGAAACACATCAATAACGCTTTTTGAGCAATTCAAAAAGGAAGCCTTTTTCCGAACTGAATTTCAGGGGATTAAATAAATTACAAAAGTATATTTTTTTTACACAGTTAACAGTAAACATTAATTTGAAATTTAAAAATACAATGCTCTAAAAAGGACTTTACGCTTTTAATATCATAATCTATGATTATAATAGTAAGATCAAGAATTTTAAGGAAATCGTAAGAAAAGTGATTGAAAGATTTCAGTTAAATTTCGATGCTTCTCCTTCGGTTACGATTATTTTCATCGCGACACGCTTTGTCCTTCGTCTCCCATACCTCGCGCTTCGTACTTCGTCGGTGAAAATCCCTTGGAAAAGAGCTAACTCGAACGACGAGCGCGATCAATACGGTCGCGTATATCGATCACCTCGTCGCGCGAGAATCTGTTTCCACTCGGTCGGCCAATCTACGATCCTCGAGAGCACCGAGACAAGAGAGAAAAAGGAAGGCAAGGCGGTGAGAAAAAGGAAAATGGAGGGACAGAGAGAGAGAGAGAGAGAGAGAGAGAGAGAGAGAGAGAGAGAGAGAGAATGAAAGAAAGAGAGGACCGACAAAGGATAATGCTTTTCCCTCTTTGGCTCCCACGGCGAGCACTCTGATGCTTTTCTCTTCGGCTTTTCCGCGCCCGCGCCTTCACCATAACGGCGATATTTCTAGTCTGTGGCAAAATTCCATCGATACCGCAGAGTCGATCGCCAGAGCTACGTACACCCATTTCGATAACGCATCTGCCGTAACAACGGATTGTAATGAAATTTTCAATTGCCGCACGTCGAGCGGCATTGACGCATCTCCGCGTTCCTTTACAAAGTCAAATGTATGTAGAGTGAAACATTAATTTCTTTTAGTTTCTAAGAAAAATATTCTACTCGTAAAAATACCCGGGTTCTCCCAAGAATATATTTTAATAGTAATAACAATTTAATTATAAATAGTTAAGCTATTTTAAGTATTTCCTTCAAGAATTCGTAACGTAGTAACGAATATTTTCTTACTAAAACAGTAATTTGTTTTCCAACGAAGTCTCATTGAATTTCATTCTAAAAAGAAATTGGAATTGATCGGTGGTAATGTATGCCTGTATTTATGTACGATAGTCAAATGCGGTTTTAGTGAATCACTTTTCAAGCCACAACAAGTCCACGCAATTGGGACACAAGCCTCTTGGTATGTAAATTAGATCTGACGGTCTCACACTATCTATGACATGCTCGCAATTTCCAGTAACACGACACAGCAGGTGCATAGTACATAATTTTGTATATGAAAGTCAACATGAAATCATGTCAATGACCAGGCATATTCATCGCGATAGAATTTTAGACGATTAAATTAACTAAGAAAGATATTACATTACAGTTAATAATTTGGATCATAATTGCTGAAGAATTAAAATATTACATTAAAATGAAAAGTTTGTACTTTTTATATAATAGCAATATGTCTTGTAACACACACGCACACAGACACATTACATTCTATAAATAACTTTGGAAGTGGATTTCATTTCTATATAAATAATTTTTTAATATTATTTTTAAAGATATACAGTACAGAATATTGCAAGCCGCAGCGAATGATTTTTATTAACATTTTTGATAAAAAGCTATCTTCATAGACACGCCAAAGGATAGTTAATGTTTTCTGCAGCACTTTTTAAGCATAATAAGGTATTAAGTTAACTCTGCGAATTTTAACATCTTAACGTATACGTTATAAATTTGACTATGTCGTTAATGAAGTCGATTTTAAAATCTGAAATCACAATATCAGCGGATAACGCAGGGCAAAGGTTGAGGGCGGCGAGGAAAGAGGTCCGCACGAGGTCTCTTTTAATTAAAAACTTCACTCGCAGTCTCGCGCGTGGAAGGAGCTGCAATTAGAGTAAGGATAATCAAGAAGCGCGGACGGAGTTTCCGACAACTTCCCGCGAGCGAGCGAGTGAGCGAGCATGCGGCGCCTTCAAAAGGATATGTAAACGAATTAATTATCTAATTTATCAATTAGCGACCTCCGACACGCGCGCTTGTTTTCTCCGCTGAAATTTATCAACGTAATAGCCCATGTATTGTGCATATTTTACGCGCAGTAACGTAAAATCGTTGCACCTTCCTCTCTTGTATTTCTTCCATCAACCTCCTTCTATTTGTCGATGAAACATCATCCTGTGTTGAAAATGTTTTTCATGTTCTTTTGATAAACTCGCAAAATAATCTCGTTGATCTCGGAAATATCTAGAAAGCACCGCGTGCTTCATTTATGTTTCAAAATACAATTTTGTGATCCTAGAAGTTAAACTGCTTAGCTCATACATCAAGCTGTATGTATTATTGTGTATTGTAGGTATATTCTGCACTTTTGAAAATTGCTGGCAGCCTGTGAGTCAATCTGTTAAACTATTAAATAGAACAAGTAGGTAGCTGGAAATAAAAATGACGTATCCATTTTCCCGTATGGAATAAAATATTTATATTGTGAAATTCACACACATAATACACGCGCGCCCGCGCGTAAAAATATGTAATAACATTTCTTTTTTCTTAAAATATCTTGAACGGTACGCATTTATAAATTATATGTGTAAAGAATTACGGTTCTAATTGTCTAAATTCGATCAATTTGTGTGAGAGTTATCAAAATATTTCTTGCTTATATTAAAATTTCTCATTGCAGATTTGCTTAAGGATAATTCAATAGAATTTCAAATTGAAGTATTTTATAATTGGATATTGGTATTTTTTGCAGAACCAAGAAAGTAAACTAAAAATTTGTATAGTAAATAAAAAAGTTTTTAGGCTGATTTCTGAAACTCTTAATTAATTACGCGCCATTAATTGTCTCAGGCCATTATTAGCCCGGTATTGTTGCGAATGATTAATATAGAAAGTTAGGAAAGAAAGTGCCATTCAATTACAAATTTTCGTAAAGGCAAAACCAACTTTAATCCTCGGATGTTCCAAGTGAAAGTTTAAAAAATTCAAATAATGAAAAAAATGACTTTAATAAATTTGGATTTGGATATTGTCACAAAAGATTAGAATGTGTTTTTAAAATTATGAAAAAAAAATATTGAAGATATTGAAAATATTGGAAAAGAAGCAAATATTGCGAACATTTTTAAAAATATTTTTTATGCATTCAAGAATTGAAATCCGTCAAATAATACGATGTTAAACTTTTTATATTCTCCATTAACAATTTGTGTACATACATTACGCGATAGAAATTAAATCAAAAGATTTGTACGCGTAACCGGTGATTCCTCTCAAAGGAATTTCTCGCATCTCTTTCGCGAACGACGCATTCTGCGCGGCGAAATATAATACAAAGTACACGAACGTGTAGACTGGTCCCGTAAATATTTTCGCGAGTCTTGGTACAGATGAGAAAATATTTGACGAAAGAAAGGGAAGGAGCCGCGGTTCGCGTTCGAATGTAAACCCCGCCCGCCGCTTTTATCATTGCAAGAGAGCACGCTCGTCCACGCGAGCGATATAGTAGTTAGCTAGCGCATACACCCCAGCGTGGCGCGTCAGGGATTTAAATTCCCTCGCTGCAATATCCGAGCCGTTTGATGTTCCTTCTGCAAAGGCCGCCAGTTTGTATGGATGGAAGCGAACTTGGAAATGGCTTACTAGTCTGGCCGACCGACCGACCGACCGACCCTGCCCAACCCCTTTGCGGAGCTCCCCCGTTGACGAACTAGTGTAAAGTGCACGAACGACGCGAACACGTGAACATGTAAACGTGGGAAGTAATCTCCCACGTATACGAGCAACATTGCGGCAAGCTGCAAGAACAAGTCCTCGACAGTTGTAAAATTGATTGTTAAATCGAAAATCCGTTAGTTATCATATTTTTCAGCTGCTTTTAATCTCTTTGCGATGTTAAATCGTTAGTTTCTAAGTTAATCAGTTATTTCGAAAACGCGCGAATCAACTTCTTTACGATAACAACTTTTTTTATTTTAGAAAATATGTGCTTTTAGAGAAAATAGTTTCATCAGCTTATATAGCGAGAAGATTTTACTTATGGCTGCTTTTTATACAGCTTTGAAGTTTTGCTTTTCGCGAAAGATCAAGAACTCGTGCTCTTCCCGCAAGTGTTCTTTCCAGAAGTGGAATCAAACGAAATCGTTAAAACGAGAGATAATATTGTTTTATTTCTTTCCAGTTTTATAGAATAATAACTGAGAAATGAAATAGTGATTCAGTTTTAAATCGTATAGAATATATCGAGTGTTTATTAAAAAAATTCTTTCTTAAAGTTTATATTGTTGTAATGCATTTAATCATTTTAAGATATTTATGTATATTTTTGAGGAGGAAATCAATTTAACATGTTTCTATGTATTTTATATATTTCTGTTTAATTTCTGTATTTTTAAGTTTACGTTTTCTCGGTGGTTCATATTTTTTAATATTGCTTACCGCACCTTTTGTCTTGTCACGACGATAGCGGAATAAAGTTCGAGGCAGAATAGATAACAGTTATGAATAATGGATAATGGCTCTATCAATGAAGGTTACAGAGATGCATATATTAAAATATATGCAAACTTCCATCACATATACTATTAAAAATAGGAATGGGGGTTTAGATATGAGAAAAATTGGAATAGTAGTTTAAGCTATGAGTTGCTCTTCGGCAATAAGCGAGAGGGAACATTTTATGTTTTTGCTTCAGAACTGGGAGGTGATGAATACAGCGGTGTTGACGGGGCGTCAGGTGTCGCAGGGGATGAAGGTTTTCATCGTGAGCCAAGCCGGCACGGTTGCCGATGTCACGCTGCAGTCGTCCTGTCATTCCGAGGACGAGAGTGTCCTCAAGGTAATTGCTTTTTAATTTATCTTCAGCGCTTGCTGAGATTCCTAGGAATTTAATTGAAGGATTCTCGGTATTATATACCGCTAGTATAGAATTCGCTGCTTTTTCATTTCCGCAGCTGATTTCCGTAGTGATTCGTGTCTGATAACTTTTAAGATTTTATGTTTTATTTGTATACGCAATAGAGAAATAGTTCAGTACGATTATTTTACATGTTGTTGTTTGAATTTAGAAATAAAATGTATTTATATGAATTTATTTATTTTTTTAATGCTGTGTCTATTGTTTCAAAATGGAAATGAAATCAATTCTATACAATATGTTACTCTGTATAACGGTAGCTAAAATTTATAATGTGCCATTTAAATTTTAAATGTACGAGAACAATGTTCACGAGTTTCAAACGCTTCTCCTAATACCTCGTATAATCGGCGGATTAAGTGACACCTTCGATGCCCGTACACTCGAACCGTGCATTACGAGCTACCGTAATCTAGGATCAAACTACATTTAATACCCGATCGTTGTTACGAATACCTTAACTCGCAGGTATCGTCCTCGTGCAGCAGCGTGTACGTGGATGGCTCGGAGATCCGGGGTTCCAGCAACGCATCGGTCCTCGTCAAATACGGCACGTATACCGGCCTGGCGAGATTCACCGTGTGGATGCCCGAGCTTCCACTGGAGGTGAACGTCGCTGATACGCGGCTGAATCAGATAAAGGGTTGGAAAGTGCCGGAGGAGCATGTAACAAGTGCGAAGAGCAAGCGGAGCTTGTTGAATGCGACGCGGAGCGAAGAGAAGGCGGAAGTTACCGCGACGTCAATAATACCACCGGAAGCGCCGCCGGTGACCGCGCGAGCGAAGAAGAGAAGTGCCGTTGATCTGGAGGAGTCGATAGAGGACACGTCAATGGATGTAGACGATCCGGACGGGCTCCTCGAGGAGGACGAGCACGAGGAACGATTCCGATCTAACGGGAATGATCACGGATGGGATACAATCAACTCTATCGATCGAAGTCTATCTTCGGCTAATTGCAGATTGCGTTTCCAGCAAAGTCCGATTGAGGTGCACGCCCGATTCTTAGCGACCGATCACGACTCGGGTAGAGTCTCGTACTTTGTTAATCGGCGCACCTGGTTGCGCGTCACTGACCTCGTAGCTGGCATGCTGCGTGTCTCCGATCCTAGAATAGCGACGCTTCTTCAGGGTAGACTGGTTCAAGGACGTGGAGTCGGTCGCACGGAGGTACAAGTATTGTCACCGATTACCGGTAGGGTTATCGGTGCGAAGGAAATCAGAGTCGGCAATGATCGCGTGTCTGTGACACGTTTGACTGTCCGGGTGGTGTCCGGACTTCAACTCAGTATCAGTCCAGATACTGCGATCGAGAACGGATACGTCGCCGAAACCTCGGTTACGAAAAGACTGACTGCTCAATATCAGGTAAATTGTTGATAGTAATATTTATTATTTGTGTTGAAACTTTAAATGTATCTTGAGAAAGATAGCAGTTTTGCAATTTAGAAAAATCAATTAAAAAACAGTTGCCGAGTTTAATAATCTGGTGTTTAAATATTTTTAAGAAATTTTAAATTCAAGACTGAAATAAAGTAATAAATTAATTAAAAAATAATGTGTGTTTTTATATATTTATTTATTTTATATGATGTTAATGTCGATCTCTTTTTAAAGAAGAATTTTAAAGAGCTAAAAAAATGTTTGTTGTTAAATTGTATTGATTTGTTAAATTTTCATTTTGAAGAAATCGATTTTACCTTTACCTCGAGGATATACATAGATACATAATTTTGTTTTGATGACGAAAAACATATATGAATTTATAATGATTGCATAAGCAAGTTTTGACGCTGTTATTGTACTAACAGGAAGGACTGTTGGACATTGATGTGGAGTTCTCGGACAGTACCCGTACACCCCTCAGGGAAATCGCTGTGAGCGATTACCATTTACTGGTGGAGAGTCTGGATCCGGAAGTTGTGGCGTTCGCACCGATGGTCGCTTCCCATCATCCACGAGTAATCGCGGTCGGCGAAGGCCGCGGCGACTTGCTGCGCGTCAGTTTACAGCTGGCCGAGTCCTGCCGCTTATCCGGCAGACGTTCGAGCAAGGGCTCTCAGAGGACGACAGCCGCCGCGTTGGCAAGCGCGTCGGCCAATGTCGAGGTGGATTTCGCCTTGAGCGAGGTACCTAATCGGCCAGAATTCGTACAGAACGACGGCGGTGGCACGGTCGGTTCTCATCATCATAAAGTACTTAAAACCGGCCACGGCCAATTGGCTCCCGATCTACACGACGTTATGATCGGTAAATAGATCCTGTTCCTCTTTGCTTCTTTCTGTCTTTCTGTCTTGCTTCTTTTGCATTTTCTTCACTTTTCTCTGTTCTTTTCTTATACGCTTTATAACTGCCACGTAGCGCACGGTATACACTTTGTTCTGCATTTCTTAGCGGAAACTTTCTTCGTGGAACCATTTGGCTTGTATAAAAGTTCCGCCTGCCTGTTTATGCGTGATCTCCCCACGGTTTCCGTCCAGTCCTCCGTAATTGATAGTCTCCCTCCTTTGTGCTGAATGTCAAATGCGTCTAGCTCTAAGAATAATTTGTGACGTAATACGCTCGTCATTATAGATCATTGGAGTATTTTATTACTTTTATCATTTAATATGAAATATCTATTATCATCCGAATATTCTTTCGATTTACAAACATAATAAATTTGATTGAGGAAATTTTGCTCCAATTTTCATGAGCCTTATAATATCAAGATCATTTTGAATCCGAATGAGAATTAGGAAATAAAAACCTTCAAACATATTTGAAATAGGTATATAATTCTTTTTCTTCCTCCTATCTTCAAGTAATTTGAAAAATTGGAATTATTTGCATAGTGCGCGTAGTATAATGTCAAAAGTTTCTATATGTATTAATATATTATAGTTTGATTGCCGCGCCAAAAATACAGACGCATATCCAGCATCCCTACGAACTTGGCAATTTCGCGTATCCGATAGCATGTCTAGCCGCTGTCTAGTTGGAGGCATCAAGGGAGAAAGATTCTCAGCGGCTCTCTAACTCAGCACAAACACCCTGTCTCACTCTGTCCTCTCTCTCTCTTTCTCTCTCTTTGTTTTTTCTGTGCAAAGGGTTACCGCTGAAAGACGAGAAAGACGGGCACAAGCACGAGCCTTTGGTGCAGGCACGGCAGCATCGCACGGCTATAGCTAATGGCATGTCTTCAGGGGGTATGAACGGCGGCGTTGGCGTGCGTCACCACGGCGTCGGGGCGCGGATGACCCCGCTCGAGATCGGGATGTACGTGCTGCTCGCGGCGTTCTGCTTCGCGATCGTTGTCTTTGTCGTCTCCTGCGTGGTGTACGCCAGCAAGTTCAAGCCCCAGCCGCCGGACTCCCCACTGACCGGCGCGGCCGTCCCGGTACTTTCTGGCGCGGGTGCGAGGGCTCGCGCCGCCGCGAACCAGCTGGCGTCTGGCAGACGACCGCCACGCGAATCGACCACCAACGCACACGACTGGGTATGGCTGGGTAGAGCGACCCTCGAACGAGCTGCCTGCGGTCCGCAACAGGTACGTGTATGTCAGATTGAAATCGATGATTTGCGAGTAAAACCATAAATGAGGCCGTATCGATAATCATTATTAAAACTAATTTTGAAACTCTCAAATACTGACCAGATAGTATTTTACCGTTAGATATAATTAGGTTTGTCTATTTTTTTAATTAACGAGACTAGAATTCGTTAAGTTTTTTCAGAGAAAAAAAAGATTTTTTAATTGCAAGTTTGATTAAAGATTTTAGTGATATACATTATTTTATAAATAAATATATAAAATAACATTTCTTTTTTTGTTGTGGTTAAATTTGGAAAAAATTTAATTTTTCGATTTCACTGATTTATTTAAATTATGCTCCCATTTGCCATCTGTTATTTAATCAATAATAATATCAGTATTCGCTATAAAGAAATCCGTTTAAAAAAGAGCCACTAGGACTCATGTTACAATAACAAATATTATACAATTTATCGACTAGCGACTTATAGAATTTTGCAATTTGAAGAAGCACAGACGAGTGTAAAAAATTTTTAGCATTATTGCATTTTATATTATTGACACTGATGACGATTATTTGTTACAAAGTCGAACGTCCGGACTATTATTTATTTATCGCTGTATCCAATAAATATTAATTGTTGATATTAAATATACATTAGCGCTAATACTCAACTTGGTTCATTAACTTTTTGTCTTTTTTTATTTGAATTTTATTCTTAGGGCTCATAAGAATAAAATTCAAATAAGAACCTTTCTAGTTTTATTTAAATTTAGTAACAATATTATTATTATTCACATTAATTTCTTAAACTTCTTTGCTCCAAATTCCAGCATGAGTATGAAACATTCAATACCATGAAATTATTAAGGATTACTAACAAATTGAAGAATAACGAATCAAATTTCAATAAATATATAACATCGATAGCGATAACGGTTCAACGAGTACATTCAGGATTAATCCGGTAATTGAAATCAATTCGAGTTTTCGACGAGATTTGATGCTGTAAATATCTTTGCGCATTTCGATAAAACCCAGTGGTAACTTGTTTGAAAAACAAAACAAGCGGGATTTTGTTGAAACAATTTGATTGAAAAAAACTCGGTTTATGTTGCAGGTGCGCGTAACGAGTAATCCGCTGGCCGGCGAAGGTGAACCCGAGGCCGAATTGGGCACATGCTTCGACAATCCGAATCACATCGAACTACCGTCTGCCAATCAACGGCCCAGCGGCGGTACCAGTTCCATCGACACCACCACTTATTCCAAAAGGGACAGAATAGCGCGAAACAGTTTCGCGGCAAAATCCGCGGTCAAGCCATCCGCGGTGATACCGCCTACCACGACTACGTCGGCGACGACAGCGGTGTCGTTTGTGATTCCGACTACCGCGCGGAACGAGTAATTATGATTGAACGTTATTGTACCTTCCTCAATCCAATTTATTCTTCGAAACCGAGTCGAAATATGTCTTCAAGCAAAGAAGAGAGAATGTGATATCCATGAAAAAAGAAATTATTTACATATAACGAATCGTGATATCGATGATATTAAATTAATAGATAATAGATTTAAATTTTTTGTAAAATTGTTTAGCTTCTAACGATTCAAACGAAATTAATATTGCTTATTATAGGTAACAGCTTCGCGAGTGCATAAACCTTATCGTGAATTCTTTTACAGCAACGATGACATTCCTCCGCCTTTACCGCCGCATGGAATACCAGTCGCAAACTCGACATCGACAACAGCGACTGCGGCGACCACGACGTCGGTCGGCACGAATAACGCGAATAACGGCAATAATGAAGACTATAAACCACCGGTACCGCCGCACAGAAACACAGGGGTGGGCGTGCGGCAGCCAGAACCGCCCGCGCCACGAAAGCATCGCCACAGAGCATCCAGTGGTGGCAGCGGCGGCCATCACGGGAATAATCATCGGCACAACAACAAAGCATCGCAGCAATCAAATCATTATATAGTCAAGTCGCACGGAAAAAGAGTGGACAACGCGAACAAGCAGAACGGCGAGAACGAGGAATTCGTGGAGTTGGTGAATCATGATGACAACAAGAGACACGTCGCGAAGGAGGCTGGGAGATCCCGGGAGATCAAGAGGGCGACTATAGTCGGTAATCCGATGTATTCGTCATTCTCCACCTCCGCCGTGGTATCCACCGCCGTCTCTACCGTAAACTCGTCTACTACTCCTACTGGCGGCGCGGCCTCATCTACCACAACATCTCCGCCGTCTTCGTCACCGTCCGCCTCGTCCTCATCCTCCTCCAGCTCCTCTTGCGCCTCGTCCTCCTCCCAGGAGCAAGAGGAATCGGCGGCGCTCGATGACCTTAATCTGGGTATGGACTACAATCAGATCATGCAGTACTTCGACAATCTGAAAGAGTCGAATGCCTAGGTGAGGCCGTTCGACCTTTTCGAAGGTCGAGCAGTAGTCAACGTCGATACGGAACACCGGGATCCTCGTTAGTAGATACAGCGAACGCATCGAGTTGTTTCTTTCCTCTCTTCAGAGAATTCTCTGTGTCGAAAATGCTGTCGAGAATTCGCGACAACTCGCTCTCGCGGGAACGAGATTCCGCTATCATCGAAAACGATGATACCCCCGGATATTTCGTATTTTAGACTATAATCTAGTCAGCTTCCTAGCAGCACATCAAGAGTAACGCGCAAACACATACGCATACACACATACACATACGCTCATATTAACAGAAACTTAAGAAAGGGATATCCCTTTCCTTCGCACATGATTCACACAGTCTCTCGACAATTTGTTACGATCGCTAGCAATTTTTGGGCGCAACGGGTGAAAGTTCCTCAAGTACGATATAATTTCCTTATATATACACGTATTTTATCGCATCGATACGTAAATAATGATACGTAAAATGTAATACACGATAACAAGCTGAAGAGATTGTGTGTTACATCAATATTTTATATTATAGGCCCGAAGATGCATATTTTTACTATATTTTTTTACCATTTTTACGAATTATCGTTATCAAAACTTCAATTTTGAATATCTTTTTTTTTTGCTAATACTTTTGCTATTATTTATTTATGAAATATTTTCTTTAATGACTTAAAATCTTGGATCTTGATAATAATATGTTTAATAGATTTAATCTCTATCGTGACTTAAATTTTAATAAGTGCACATGCAAAGTGTAGTATTCGAGTATCGCGACTGCGAAAATTTGCTGGCGTAATAAATAGTCGGAGTACTGTTGTACACGCAAGAGGCTTTAATAAAAACTATCTGTCGGTGGCCGGTGGGGTAAATAGATCGCTCGCTCGATGACGAAAGCGTCACGCGGCATTTCGACGTTTCTCGTTGCGAGCTTGCTTTTCTCTTCATTTCGTGCAGGATCATCGTCGTGGATCCTCGCTCTTGCCCCCGTGCCATCTTGATCTCTCGCTCGAGCCCTTCTCCGCTACCACGGTTCCTCCCCTTATCAGGTCGCAAGATAACGAGCGTCAGACAATTCGAGATGCTTTGTATTTTGATCACGCATGCATCCGAATGCGCACGCTGAGTCGCAGGAATTCTCCGATGTTCGTCATTTCATATAACTTTCACAGATATTTTTGTATACTTTGCGTCGAATTTTGTGCCATAAATTAATTATAGACCTCATAGCAAATTCGGTCGAACAATTCTAAATTTCTCGAATTTTTTTATGCAAAATTCGCAGAGGATAATCGACAGAATCTACGCGAAAATCTTAAACGTGTCAGCGTGTGCAATTTTTGCCATTTAATAGTGAAAAGTGCAAAAAAGCGTAACCTTGAAACTATCATGGATATCAAAAACTGATTCACGTTTTTGTACATGGAGAAACAAAGAAAGGAAAATTTTATACCAGTACGTGTCTCTTCTTCGTTGTTTCTGCCAATGTTTAATCTTTATTCAGTACTCGCTTCACGTGCGATCACTTTTTTAATTCAACTGACTGCAGAATGAACGGGCTATCCAATCAGTTAGCCAAAATCGGTTTGCAAGGCGCGATCGAAATACGACGAAGCGTTCACTTGCGACCCGACCCAGTCGCATCGGAGGACATATTTATTCGATCGACCATACGTCGTAATGTTTGTAAATTTTGCTTTGTAAGACTGTGTACATATATATATTATATATATATATAGATGCGATAGAGCGTATGTTAATTATGGACTCACAGGTTTAAAATTACATTTGTATGGCTAGTAGAGAATCGCGAATCGTTTCACGCGTCGTTTGACGAGAAACACATACGGTTCGGCTTCGCCGAACGAGAGAAAACGTCGATAACGAAATACGCGTATACGTTATACTCTACGCTCGAACGCTGTTCTCTCTGATATCACTTTTGAATTACCCTTCGAAAAACTCCATGATCTTTTTAAGTACATTGCACTCGGCATTTTTTATTCCGCCGAAAGTACTTTCATCACGTGAATGCGTCCACACGTGTGTATGGCATCGTTGAAGCGAGGTCGGTATCTGGGTATATGAAGCATCATTAGTACCTAATTATAATGTATCGATACACATATTTAGGTACAGCATCGAGCTACGATATCTTAATTAAATGCGCTCTTGCTTTAAACATTTGTATCTAGGTTACGGGATACTGTAACGTGTGTATATATATATATGTATACTTGCCATATCAAGTGTATAATTGTATATTTACCGTAAAAAATATTATCCGGAATATTGAAGTCGACCGTATGATGTGAAGAAGAAATCCTTTCATTTTGTAACATATCTAATTCAGTTTTAGACTTTATTTATATAGTCATCAGCTTGTCGTAATTTTAGCAATATTTTTTCGGAATATCAAGAATGTATGTTTCGGAATTTTTTATGACTGTTTCATATATACATACTTAGGTGCTATTTCGAAAAATATATGCAAACACATCTTTAGTTTGTATCCGCATTTGTACCTAGATACAAAAAGAAAACATGACCGATACGTTTGTTGAAAGTGTGTATAAACCAAGTGAATATTGTTTACTGGGCTGGATTATTAGTAAAAAAACAAACCAAAATTTATTGCTTATATCGAGCAAGTGAAAAATAATGAAACAACTATTTTTGAGACAATTGTTCGAAATGGTTAAAAATTGATTGATCGTTCTCTTGCACATTAATTAATTAATAACACATTTATATAAATTAAAGTAAATGTAGCAAAAAATATGCAAATTTACAAGCAGTAAAAATATTTTATAATTTATAAATAAATTTTATTTTGAATTTTATTTTATGATTTATTCTGCGTGTCTATTCATTTCATTGGTAGAAATTGTTTACCTCAATAAAATATATGTAATTACTCAAATACCACTATAAAGCCTGAAGGTACTTTTTAAAAAGAATAATTCATATAATCATCAGAATATGTTCACTTAGTTTATATGTATTTTTACTCGTATTCGTAACAGCAAAGAGAAAAAAGAGAAAGAAAAAATCGCTTGTTCTTCCTGATCTACTAGAATAATTACAAATTCATTCATAGTTCCGTTGTTTTCCATAATAAAACTGATCATCGTGAAGCGATTGAATGAAACAAAGCAAAGACAATTTAAGTGTGAACGACCTATTCCAAGGATCAGCCAGGAATATCTATAGCTATGTACGTATCTAAGGACTACGGTGTCTAAGTATGTATGTAACTCTGTAAGTTATGTGTCAGCACATCGCGTGGGACAATAGTGATTTAATCCATCGGCGGCGAACGGCGTTCGGCGAATAAACAATTGACGGCGCCTCATTGTCGTAAAACACAGCGAAGTGGATAGAATTATATGGTTAACATTGAGGCAAACATTGAGGAAGAGTCGGAACAATGTGAGAGTATGAGAGATGTATTCCGCCGAGAATCTAGTCTTATAGCATAATTACAATACGTATATATATATATATAGATAAATATATAAAATATTAATCAATGCGATGTACGTTGCCTTTCGCCCGATGATAATACGTATCTTACGAATGCCCCGCGGTCACCGTCGATGCGTCAAGCTTAATGTACATATAATCCCTTAACGGATATGGCAAAAACGAATCACCCATTCGGATGTTCCTAGAACTGAGCAAAAAAGATATATTAAGATATATATATTCGAAAAAATTAGACTTGTCTTACATGGAAAGAACAAAAGTGAAAAAGTTTTTGTTAATGATGAAATTTGTACTGATTGATATGTTGTGGGCACTCGATACGTCAGTGGCTTAAACTTGCATAAAACAAAGAAATTAATATATAGTCTCATATCACATTATACAGAATTCCATCATATCAGTTAAGGTTGAATAGTTTTTGAACCGATTGCAAAAACATATTCTTCTATCCGATAGCTATTGATTATTTATAAATTGTTCTTATAATTTATTTATATCAGATTAAAAAGCGGTCATACTGCTCACAAAATTGCGAAAATCTTAATTATCTATTTTATAATGTGAAATCTATAAATATTGTTTTCTGCAATTGGTTCTCATGCCTTAAAAACCATTTTTGACTATACTTTTCTATGAGAGAAAAATTGGAAGTGATTTTCAATAATGACTCACTCAAGCGTACTAAAGTTTGTATTTGTATCTCACATTTGACACTTTATTGTCTTTGGAGATAACATAATTAATAAATGCGATACTAAATCTGATATCGTAACATTTTTCTTAATAATAAAATTAATAATTATTTCTTAATAATTATAGTTATCCGGATTAACTTTATACTTTATAATCTTACATATGAGATAAATAAGTTGGAAAAATGAATGTGAGATACGGATATCTTAGGTTTGTTCCAGCTACTTGCTTTGTTCTTTTTTTATTGCACTTTCTTTTCAAGTAGATAGAGAAGCGAGATTAAGGGATTCAACGGTGAACACGGTGAAAACATGTACGAATTGACCATATCCGAGTATCAAGCGAAACAGGCGCGCGCTAATCGTTCGTGTGTATATATATGTATATATGCATATGTATACATATGTATACATATATATATATATGTATATATATAATTATTATCTAACGATTTTGATATAAGGACACCTTCGGTGATTATCATGATGCCATAGCATTTACTTAGTGTTACTGAAAGTGAGCGGAGTCAGTGGCTTGTATGTTAGTATATATCGTTGCGAGGCGCGCATACACATACACGCAAACATATAAACATACGCATATATATTAGACAAAGTCTCGTGCATATACGCACTTGCAGTTCCACACCATTTTGATGAAAAACTTGTGCTTCATAGTATCGATATTATTCTCGCAAAACTAGGCTCATCGGAACACATATCCTTCTTAATCCAGTGATTCTCTGATAATGTTTTTATTATCACAGGAGACATTTCGTAATTGTGTGTGTTTCAACAATTTCTCTTCACAACCATTTTTCTCATTGTGTTTATCTTCATTCCTTCTAAATCTTTTTCTACTATTTTCTTTTTTGTATTCGTTTTCTACTTTCTTCTTTACTTTTTTCTCCCTTCTCTGTTTTATTTTTTAACAAAGAAAATTAAGCACATCTTTATATTAGTGTATTTTTTTTGACATCTTTTAAAAGGAAATATATTGGTGTAATGTTTAATTTTAAGCAACTGTATTTTCGCAGATGCAAATAGTGAAGCACAAAAAATTATAATAATAGCCAATACTCGATCTCTTGGGAATCACTGGAAATTCTTTCACGAATCCCTTTTATTCCTGTATTTATTTCACGATTCATTCAATTCTACGAAATTTTTTATCCATCATCAATGTAATAAGCGACAGTGAACGCGCGCGTCGCGTATAGTCCTTCCACTCTTTCCTCTTTCCTGAGCTCTTGCTGATTCAGAGAGATTCATCGCAATGCATCGCTGACTCTGCATCCGCGCACATTCCTCAAACACCCCGTTTATTTTAAGTGTGATAAATGCGAAACTGAAGGGAAAAAAAGCGAAGAAAGCGATAATTAGTAATTACTAACTGCGCTCGCGATGACGACGCTTGAAGACGTTGGCGGTGGTGACCGCATCTACGATGACGACAATATCCGAGTCTGCAAGTGTTCTCCGAACTTTTTGAATGCTTTTGGAAGAAGATGATTATTGTAGAGTAAATTCTGTAGACATTTCATTTATATACTACAATGTGCGGATAATTTTTAATGGAAATCTCTAATTCATTTTAAATTTATATCTTTACAATAAAAAAAAATCTTTTTTATATATCTTTATAAAATTCAATTTGAATTTTATACGAGTAAACGTATTATGACGTTACGAATTTCTGCATCTTAATAATAATCAAGACGAATTTTGTTTCAATTTTCTGCTAACATTTTTTACAAAAAATTTTTCCTGATTCCAAAAGTTCGGAGTCATCTTGCTCGTTCATACATGTTAGAAGCATAGTATCAGCACAAGATATCGGGGTCATTCCATGATGCCGGATTTTATACTTTACTAGAATAAACCGAAGATATAATTTTTTCTACGGAAATATCTTTTATCTAATTATTCTAATAGTTTTGACCAATAATTTCATATCAATAATTCAAAATAATGCTTTTTATTATTTTCTTTCAAAAAACAGAAATAAGTATGATATTAATATTGATTTATCTTCTGTCAGAATTTTATAATAAAATTATAATTTAAAAAAAATAAGATTTATTTTCCTAGATTAGATAGTTGCCACTCATCATCAAGTTTATTCAAATAAAAAGAAAAAATCTCTCTAAAGCGTTGCATCCGGAACTTTGGAATGATCACTCTATTCTCATTAGTAAAAATATTATTATCATCATTATCGTCATGTCTATTATATACTGCTATAATTGTTACTTACACAATACTATCATTATATTATTGTCATCGTTGCTGTTGCTGTTATTGTTATTAAGATTATTGCTGCTGTTGCTACTGCTGTTGCCATCGCCGCGTCAGTCGCGCGTATTCTGAAAATATGAGGCGTCATCGATGTTATCGTCATCGTGGTCGTCGTCACCACCGACATCAGGCGCCGCCGATATGCTATAATTAATTAATATAACAATAAGATACGACTATCGCCTACTCAATGTACAATATGTAGTATTTACCTGTTGTTACCATCAAACCGTCATCAAAGATATATAAAAATATTGTAATTGTAACATATATTGAGTTTTTCTTATCGGCCTTTCTCGTAAACCCCTTCTTTTTAAATTAGTCTTATATTTTATATTATAATATTTTTGTTCAGTTATAACAAAATTGATTTTTTTTAAGTCCAGATCTTCCTCCGAAATGAATTGATTCTTTTCGTATTGGAGTAATTTCTAAAAGAAAAATCAATGTGAAAACCAATCCATTAAAACAAATTTAAGATAAATGCAGCATATATTTAATTTCATTTAATTTTTGTAATTAATTATGTTGTAGTTTTGATAAAAAAGTGATATAATATACAAATTCAATTTATCATCATATATTAATTATTATAATAACTATACTGCAGTTAGCAAATATTTATATTAATATACAATATATATATGTATATACATATTATATATTCCTATTGGCATTCTAGCAACAAAATTTGTGGCAGACACATTGCAAAATTAGTTTTTGACAGCGATTTGGGAGCTGTCGTTAAGCATATTTTTATTCCTCTGTTTCATAATTTATTAACTATAGAGATCCATTAAATATAAAACTGAAAAAGTGCAAAAAAGTGCAGGTGAAACGAACATATCTTGTATACATATATGTATATAATAGCGAGTAGCGACGGGCAACGAGCTGTCACATTCACCGGTTCAGCATGAAGATAGCTATTCATCCATTGACAGCTGATCCTACGGCAGCCTGGCGCGAGTTATCTCAGCATCAGAAAGTTGTTAAAATAAATACTAAATTGCCGACGACCGAGGCACCGAGCGACAAAGTATGTTTTTAATGGTTTTTAACGGTTTTGATCTTTCTACATGGAGAGATGTATTTGCATTAACCTTAAAAGTCACCCTCACACTTGGATGGATGTTTAAACGCCGTTAATTATACATTTTCGAGAAAAGGACAAAATTAAAAATTTTCATTTCTTATTCGGTCGTCAATGCGTGAGCACGTTAATTATCCGTGGCATGCACAAGCATTAATGATTTTCCCGTTTTCAGTTGCGCGTAGTATGCATGAGCGACACGCATTCCCTCACGCCGTTCATAAAGTTTGACGTGCCCGCGGGAGACGTCTTCATCCACGCTGGAGATTTTACAAAATGCGGTAGCCTGCAAGAGGTCGTAGAATTCAATAATTGGATAGGTAAATTATATCGTGTGTACTTCATGTTATTAATGCTAAACATCAAATGAGAATATGCAAATTAAGAGAGATGTGATCTTGTTTAATTCTAGGTAACTTGCCACACAAGCACAAAATAGTTATAGCTGGAAACCATGAACTTAGCTTCGATCCCACATTCACGCATCCCTTTTCTGTGCATACCAGTGGAGATCATCAGAAACATACAGGAACCAGCATACTCGACAATATCCCTACCTTGGGTATGTCCAAGGATACTCTCGCAGAAGCTATTAAAACTACTAATGTTAAAGATTATTTGACAAATTGTACATATCTTGAAGATTCTGAGATTACATTACACGGAATCAAGATATACGGTACTCCATGGTAAGTATATTGTCATGTGTAAATTACTAAATAACTTGGTGAATCAAAGTGAAACATATAAAGTGTATTAATTAAAGATCTAAAAAAATTAAAGAAATTTGAGAATACTAAGCTTGTATTTATGCGAATACTTTCGTTTTGATATATGTTTAGATACTTTGGATATTTAGAATTAAATAAGTAATATATATAAAATCTACATTGATTCATTACCTGAGATAAGTTAATCAGTGCGATTGTAAAAGATCGATATATACTCTCTTTTGAACATACTATGCGAAATATTTGTAGACGATAATTTCAGGTATAAGAGAATCTTATTTTTGAGGGACATTTCATTGAAACTTTAGGCAACCAGAGTTTTGTAAGTGGGCATTTAACGTACCGCGTGGAGAAGCATGCCTCTCAAAATGGGAAATGATTCCATCTGACACAGATATTCTCGTAACGCATACTCCTCCTGTAGGTCACGGAGACCTGTGCTGCACTGGAGTACGAGCTGGATGTGTCGAATTATTGTCGACGGTGCAGAACCGCGTGAAGCCCAAATATCATGTATTTGGTCACATACACGAAGGTATGGCGAATATTATTATATATTCGTATTAACGTATGGCAAAATATCTTATCCATTTTATGTGTAATAGGATATGGCATATCTTCAGACGGCAAGATAATATATATTAATGCATCAACATGTGATCTAAATTATCTGCCAAGTAATCCACCGATAGTATTTGATATAACCCTTCCTCCCGGTACTAAAAAATCTTAAACCTTTAAACGAAATAGCATCAATGTATATTTCACTGCATAATACTACGTCAGAAAATACTTTAAAATCCTTCTTACGAGCTTAGAAAAACGATTACGTGATCGACTTAAAATTAGATAGTAATCTCTTGCCTTATTTTTTAAATATGTATAAGCATATAGTATAAGTATTAATTCGCCTTTCTTTTTTACACGATTTGTAATATCTCAATAATATTGAATAAGATATAATCTAATTTGTAATCTTTTTCCTAAATAAAAATAAATTATATGTTATATTGTCCATTTCTCGTGATAAATATAAATTATAAAACTTTGGTCGTTTACGTTCAATAAGAGATTATTTGATATTCCATAAATTCTGTTTTTGTTAAAGGATGGAATTAGTGAAAGAATTTATTATTAAAAATATCGCATTTTTGGGATATCCTCACACTTTACAGATTTATCATTAATAAAAAAAATCACTTTTACTTTTTACATACATTTATTGTAATACCCACTCGAATAACAAATGGCACTTTCTTATTAAGCAAAAAAATTTGCAATCATCATCATAGTCATATCAAGCTAAATTTGCATGTTGACCGGAAGCTGTTTTAGTGAATGAAATCAGAGTTCGCATATTCATCGAGTGTAATAAATTATCTCGATTTTAATCTAATTATTATTATTATATTAAGTTGCTTGCATTAAAAACATGATCAGTGCCATTTTCCTATCGTGTACATTATAATCTCAATACGCTGGACACATTTTAATACTAAACTACAAAAATTTATTCAAACGATTTCTTTTACATTGATGTATGAAAATTTTTTATATTTAGATAATGCAGATCTAAAATTGATTCACTAGCAAATTATGCTATACGAGCATTACGTGCATTGAGGACATATTTGAATCGTAGTTTACAAATATTTCAATCCATTAAATCACTAATGATCGTCATTATAACAGATTGATTCTATCATTTTGTTAAATTGAGACCGATAAAAACGATGCAATATGTCATAAGTTATACTGAGTTGAAATAGCAACTCTCTTTGATTACAACACAATACTAAAGCATTATACATCACTTTTACTGTGTTTGGAGAAATTCTGAGAATTATTTAGTTAAAAAAAAATCTTACATACCTAAATCTCTAATCTTCTAAAAGTTCGTGTTTTGTACCGATTGATCTTGTATTTGTTATAAGAAATTTATGAAAAAATAGAATAAGTATAAATTTTAATTTGAAATTAAGACACACAGAATATATACCTAACTAGCAGGTAGACGAAGTAGTTTTTTAACTAACAATAACAATATGTAAACAAATGTAAAAAGAGTGCGTTCTTCTTACACAGTTTAGTAGATTACGGAAGATTTTCGTCTAATACGGTACATTTGAAAACAGATATGATACAGATTCACCATTGTGTGTCCGCCTCACCGCTTCGGCAAACATCATCGAGACATCAATACACTGAAAAATAAAAGATAATAAGTCCTCTGTGTTTTACGATTAAATCTATATATAACCACCGTCACCGTTGTCGCGATAAGCACTTTAAAAAGGTCAAAGTTCTCGAGTGTAAAAAATAGTTACCTGAATCTTTGGGCAATCTTTCATGTGACCATCTTGAGGAATAGTATTGGTCACTACCACAGCTTCGAAGCAAGCATTGTTAATCCTTGTAATTGCCGGCCCACTGAAGATACCATGCGTAAGTATCGCATAAACCTTTGTGGCTCCAGCTTCCAACAGCTTTTCTGCTGCGTGACAGATGGTACCGCAAGTGTCCGCCATATCGTCTACAAGTATAGCAACTCTGTCTTTGACATCTCCGACCAATACCATACTCGCGACTTCATTCGCTTTTTTCCTTTCTTTATGTATAAGCGCAAACTCGACATTTAACCGGTCCGCGATGGATGTGACTCTGCAAAGTAAAAAAGATGATCGATGTATCTCTTTGATTAGAGTTATTTTCTTTTGCCGATTATTCGGATAATTCACCTTTTGGCACCACCAGCGTCAGGAGAGACAATGATACTGTTCCGCCATTCAACGATATTCTCTTTAATCCACTTGAGGACAGCGGGTTCGGCGAATAAGTTGTCTACTGGGATGTCGAAAAATCCTTGTATTTGACTAGCATGCAAGTCCATTGTGATAATGTGATCGGCGCCCGCCACGGAAAGCATATTTGCAACTAGCTTTGCGGAGATTGGCGCACGACTCTGTAAAATACATTTCGATAGATCAGTTTCGAGAATTCGTACGAGTCCTTCAAGTCCATTTGCAACTGGAAATATCCTGCAATTTAAAGAAATTGCTATTAAAGTCCCTTAAAAGCATGAAAACATCCGAGAAATCGAAAGAAAAAAAATCAGTTACCTTTTAAGCTAAATAAAAATTTTTGAAAACATGTTAATTTATCTCGGTTGTCTGTATCGGCTTTTTGGAAGAAACAATATACAGTTTACTAAATATTGGAGATAGATTGCCGAAAAGATGTTTTTTTCAGAGGGGACAAAATATAAATATAATTACCACGTACTAAAACATTAATCTTTAGTAGATACAAATATATTCGTATAAGATACATTAATTTTGACAGGGAAACGACGTTGCAAATGCACCCCAGTTAGACTCTCAACAACTATCGTAAGTAAAGCAAAATATCTAAAATTATGAACGCAAAACGTAACACAATGCATCTCGGTCCTTTGCTCTTATATAGCAAAGGTTAATATAAAATGAACAAGAGGGCAAACATGTAACGGATACGTAATACAGATAAGTATATGTCACAAATGTATACATATTCTAAAGAATATACGAATATCGCGAGTGCATCTCTAATAATGTATGTGCAAAATTACATAAAAAAGAATTTGAAAAGTAGTTTGCAAATTAAAATATCTGTATTAGTACAGTGTCCTCAACGTGGGGAAATGCATTGTGCAAATGGATGGAATATTTTTAGTAAACCGTAGTAAACTCGTAATGAGTACAAGGTTTATAAAAGCTCAATAACCGTTTTAAGGTAGGTGCTATCCACAATTATCGTATCGACAAGACAAGTTATCACCAAGATAACACATTGACATTCCTATGCTATTTAAGCATTAATATAGGATAGGCAATATTTGATTAGTGCACTTGGACAATAACACTGAATTAAGCTTCAATAATTAGTACCCAATGAAACATACATGTGCGTACCCCACTATACTAATTGCCAATAATGTACTGCTATTATATTAATATTTTGCCCTCTCATTCGGATATCAATATGCTTTGACCAAATGTCTCATTCATTCATTCATTCATGGGGATACCACTGTGTTGTATAGCAACGATATTATAAGTTTGGTTAGTCCTACAAAGAAATTTCTTGTTTGAATTCAAAAATAATATTACAAATCGAATGGTTCGAGTTATCATTACAAACGCTGCACTCTCGACAATCTCGTTGCTATTATACTCACTGTAGACAGGTCGGGCAGAATATCCTGAAAATACCCAACTATTCAGAAACTTAAACAAATATATAATTATAGCTTTTGTCCTAGCAAGTAATACAGTCAAAATAGTTTTTCTGATAATTTTTTATTTTGCAATAATCTCAAGATATGAAAACAAATGATAGAACTAATGACTGTTTAAGGAGGTGATATTGAATTGTAGAATTCTTAATCTATATTATTTTCATGCAGTACCCAATTAATAATAAAAAACGCTCATTTTTGGTGTACATAAACATATAAAAAAATTTAATAGTGTAAATAAATATTAGTACCGTAAACTTTTTTTTATTTAAAATAAATACATGTACAAAATAAACAAAATAATAAAAAAAATGTAAGGAATTGTATTTACAATATAGTTAATACATAATAAAAAATAAAAAAATAAAATTAAGTACATCAGAAATTAGTTAACTATGTAATTATTATTCCCAGTGACAACAGAAATGCAGAAGACCTCCCTTGGAGAAATCTAGCACGAGTTTTGCAACAATCGTTTGGGTTATCCAACTTCTGATAACCCTACATCATTATAAATAACATGCTTAAAACGTATGCATTTACAGTGCTTAAAATTCTAAAATATTTGCTATTTGTCTCATTACAAACATCTCATTACGTCAAGTGATAAAATATTACAAAAAAATTATAATTCTCTGCGTAACGTGATATTATAATTATCTATATTTTCGTGTTTTTCAAGATGATATGCATATATTGATTCTAAAAGCAATGAGTTCGAAATGAAACTTTGATATGATGTAAATCTAATTGACTAACGAAACTTGTAAAAGCTTAACTCATGCTTGATTTTCAGATTTAAATGGTATAATTCACTTGTAATATAAATTATATTATTCACTTAAAATTACAGTTTCTATACAAGTAAAAAATGTTGTTAAAAGTTCCATTTATAATTCATGCAATGCTCGCATATTTTAATTATATTATCCCTGTATAATTAATATTTCCCCTATATACATACTTCAACTCAAACTAATTTCACCATTTGCTTAACACAATATGATTTAAAAAAAGGTAGCATAAAATGTATACCATACATTTTATATATTTGCGGTTAAATTTTTAAGTCATTTATCACTTATATAGAAAGTATCTATTCTTTAGACACACACACGCACACACATACACATATGTACATACATATATATTATCGCGTCGCTGGAACCTTGATTCTCAAAAAATTTCGTATATGAAAATCCTATCGTATACGTTAGGCTCATATCACTTTAGCGATTGACGATTGCGTCTCCGTTTGCGTCTTTGGACCAATCAATCGGGAAGGAGCTGCTGGCCAGTCAATCGTTAATGTAATATGGGCCTTACGTAAGCTATAGATCTCTCTAGTATTTTTATATATGAAATTTTTCACAAAGAAATAAGGATCCAGCAGTTTTATTAGTACTTCCGATATCACGATAACTACTCGAAAAAAAATTGATATACGACAAAAAAAGAGATCGATCTTTTTCTTTCATATATTAATTTTTCTTCGAATATCGTGATACGGAAGGATTTGAAACGACAGAAACGTAATAATACACACACACGCGCGCGCGCGCAATCATTTAATATTTATAGTCATAAATAAAAATAACCAGCTAATATATAATCAGCTACCATTACAAATTAATTTTTTTCTTTTTGCTGCTTAACAGTAAAAAACATAAATATCTCGTATAGATATCCTCTAAACAAAAAAAGTTGCAATAATCAGCGAATGGTGAAAGTCCTGTAATCTAAGTGTATTATCTGGGTACAGCCCAATAACAGAAAGCTGGCAAAATACAAGCATATTTCGCATGACGATGAGATCAAGTTTTGCGTTCCAGAAATGATATTACTCCATTGGTCTGTTGCAAAGCTATGAAAGAATTAAAAATAATACAGATAAAAGGATCGCCGCAAGTTACCCTGAATTTCCACTCGTTCGACTTCATGACAATCTGATTTTTAGAGTCTCCACCATCACCGCCCTGTGAAGATATAGTACATTAAATAAATATAAAGCATCTTCTTCAAGATAACGTTTCCTCCGTTAACGCTTGTTGTTTTAGCTATCAAAATTTCAAGATAATATTAAGTAATAGACATTAGAAATATATACATCACGCAAGTAAATAAATTTGCATTTATTTATCTGCATTATAATATAAAGCGTTGAGTCTGTGCTGGATATATTGATACAATGATTAAGAAATGATAATAAAATATTCTTAAGCAAAAAATATTTGATTTGTAATTTAACAAAAATTTACAATTTTTTACACTGAAAGAGATGTAAAAAAAAAATTAATCATGTAAACAAGATTAAAAAAACGTGCTTTTTGATCAAATTAATAAATCGCAACAACTGAAAATATTTCATCAGAATATGTTAAGTGATTGAATAAAATAGATGAGAAATGCCAATTTGCGTATATTAACTACCTGTATCCGCGAGACACGCCTAAATTCTATTGGAAAAATTATTACAGTTCATATATTACATTATGTTTTTGGGAAGCCATGCCACTGGTGCATTATACTGAAGCATTATATAAGAGGAAAGATTAATATTTACAAGTACGTATTTATTTAGAAATAGATTGTAATTATATGTTAATTCTCAAATGCACATTAATAGTAATTAAAGAAAAAGAAAAATCATTGCAGCTGTGATATACATACAGTTTTATGTTGAGGTACATATATACATTGCAATGATTATGTAATGTTGTCTAGATATAAGTCTCAATTAACAGAATGCCTTAAGCATTTTATAGTTATATGTCATGAAATAAGATATTTAAAGTAAACGTAATTGTGCTCTAAATATGTGTAGATATACATAATTTAGTGTTTAATAAGGTGCAAAATTTATTATATTATAAGAGTTTGTAGTAGAAATACAATCCTTGGAAGTATTTTCAATAAAATCATATTTTTTCTATATACAAATTTTTTATTCTAAATGCATGTATTATGTATCATATATTTACTATTTATTTCTTATATCAGTGAATTATCTCGTATACTATATTACGAAATTGCAAACAACTTGTATGTTGCTGATGCAATCTCGATGAAAAGATGTAATTAACATAAAAACAATTTTACAGGAGCATAATCTAATCAAAATATTGCAAATAATATTTCAAAATGATGCTAAACAGATTATTAATTTGTTGAAATGTATATATATATATGTACATATATATATATATATATATATATATATATATATATACACATATATGATATGGAATATAAAATTAAATTGACTTGTATAAAACTAGTTAAATTACTACTTATAGAATACAAATGTATAGGAACAAATATTACCCTATCCGTTTCACCTACCTTGTCTTTCTTATCTTGCCTCGCGTAAGGAAAACAAGGAATCACTGCTGTTACTCGGGACGCAGAAGCGATTTTACAAGCGTTGATCATGATTAGAAGCTCCATGAGATTATCATTCACCTCGCCGCTTCCACTCTGCACGATGTACACATCTTCTCCACGGACAGATTCTCCAATCTCCACACTAAACATTATTAAATTTTGCTTTATTTCCTACAATATCTTACAGGAGCAATAGAACATGAGCAAGGCTGTCGAGAATTTTTCGAATAATTAGAAAGTACAAACTAAAAATAAACGTTAGTAGCATTGTAAATATAATACCCGATAAGCGTAAAATCCGAATTAATTTCTGAATCGGATTAATTTCGATGCGTACTACATACTTTGTGTGGAAAGGAAAACGACGAGAGTTCTCTTATTTATCAATTATCATCACTTGGCAGCGTTCTCGCAGCGGAACATTTCGCGAGCTCGGAAAGAGTGAGTATCGCCGGTGCACGCGACTCCACGCGTCGCATTCACTCGGAGAAACATCGCGACGCAGATTGACGCACGCGGCATGCGTCCGTCGAGTTAGAGAACTTATTGTTGGAAGAACGGAACGTTTAGAGACCGGAGAACACGATCGGAGACGCGACGCGGTCTCGCGAGAGAACGCGGAGTTGACGCGGAGTTGATCCGCGCATCGCGGAGGGATGTCGCGGCGTGACGAAGTGCCCATGCACTTGGGGTGTCGAAATGTACGAACGCAAGGACGAGAAGGCGCGAAACGCGACGGCGTTCGCGCGACGAGGCTCGCCGTGCGAGAATCACGCGGGCCACGCGCGGTGACACGTGGTCGCGGCCACGCACGGCCGCCTGTGACTTGACAATGAAAACGTGGTTACGGCGTGGTTGCGGCGCGGTAGCGACCATTACCATGTCTCGAGGTTGCTGAATTTCTTGGTGACAACCTTGCCGATGTCGATGCCGAGGCGATCCACGATCCGCTGGGCGAGATCCGGATGCGAGGTCCCGCTGAAGACCTTGATGTTCGGCATTCTGCTCTGCAAGACTCGGACGCGTGAGTTTTCCAAGTTTGCGCGTAACAAACTCTTGGCACGTACTGGCTGCGACACGGGCATCACTACAACAGAAACCACCGGGGCGGTCGGCCAATCGGTGATCGCGCGCGTACCGGACGTGACGTCGTTGGATCACGCTCCGCCTACGCGCGCGGGGGTATCTTGGCTCCTCTTAGCGCGTAAAACGGAGCGCGCGGGTCGGAGAGCGGGGTACCCTTATCGCGCGCGGCCCCCCGCGCAGCCCCCCTTCGCCCTCCCACTCTCCCGCGGAAAATAACGATCGCTCCGGCTCAAGATACCGATTGCGTAAATCTGCACCGACTGCGTCGACATCCATCGGCCGCCGCCGCGCGCTTCGTCGTCTCTCGCCACAGGGAACCCATATCGTCGATGATCGATACTGTAGCGTCTCTCGCCGTCTCGAGCGCTATCTCTCTCTCTCTCTCTCTCTCTCTCTCTCTCTCTCACTCTCTCTCTCTTACCAACTTTTACCTATCGAATTTTTATTCGCTTTTACTCGACTCGACTGGCTCGGCGTACGCGGCTACGCGCGCCAGTGCCAGCCAGAGAGGTGTACCAGCGCGCAAAAAGACGTCCACTACCTGCACCGAATTCAACCGGCCACACTCGTGCGCTTCCACCCGTCGCGCGCGCTGATAACGTACTTTTATCGCGTTGATCCTGCGAGCGTAACGCGGCGGCCGTAATCGGCGTAATCCTGACAACTCGATCGTCGCACGTGCACGCGTGCTACCCTTATCATCCCGCCGCGATCGGGACGCGATACGCTGAATACGCAAATCGCTGCGCGGTGCGGCGTGCGGCGAGCAGCTGCGAGCAGCGGCGGCGAGGCGCGACGTGAACCTAGACAAAATTCAAAAGGAGCGGGCGCGAGAGCGGGTGATAGTCAACTTTTGTCCCATCGATGTGGCGCCGGCGGTGGCGCTGAGTCCAAGAGACAAGTCGCGCGCGCGCGCGTACGCGCGCGTGTGTCTGTGTGTGTGTGTGTGTGTGCATGATTGTGTACGGCGGCGTGAGTTTCTGGACACGGTACGACGGTACACGGTACACGGCCACCACCGGGTTGGGGACGAGGCCCCGTGCGCGCGCGAGACGACGACGACGTCCGGGCGAGAGCGAGAGATTCGGGTGCAGGTGCACGGGATTAACGCGTGGAGGATACTTTACCGCGCGAACGCGACGCGACGCGACGCGAGACGACGCGACGCGGACGCGACGCAACGCGACGCCGCCGACGTGCGTGGAGCGCGTTGCAGGAGCACCACGAGCGAGCTCGTTTCTCCGAAGCGACAATGACAACGTGCTAACCGTTTTAGGTGATTCGGGAGCCATGGCGAACATCGCGGCGCAGCGAATCAAACGAGAATTCAAAGAGGTTATAAAGAGCGAGGAGGTGAGTGAGCGTGCGAGCGTGAACGGCGTCGAGTCGATCGGCGCTCGGTAATCGCGAGTGTCGCGGAACCCCACCGGGGACACGCGCGTGTCCTCGCGCGATAAGCTACGGCGACCGGGTAAAGGCCGCGTATCGCGATTACGCAATTCTCTCGCGGCCGCCGCCGACAGACGACGGGTGGAAGGTGATGACAGCGAGGTGCCTGTTGCGCATCGCCCGGTCGACTGTTGTCACTCGTATATATACTCGGATATTTCGTGTCTTTCGCATCTATTTCGAGATCTATCCGACGTGAATTGGGTAAAAGAAAACCCGACGTATTTCTGTTTCGAGATGAAATCGAATCGTATCTCGCGGCGGACAGACCGTCTCTGCGCTTCGAAATCGCGACATCGCGTCTCGCCTCGGTACGCGAAGACGTGTGTTTGCGGTGACGATGACGTGTGTTTAATGTCGCGGCGAATAATTAGCATCTCCTTGCCCCACGTCAACGTCGACGATCTAATTAAACTCGCGTGAATGTAGGATAGATAGAGCGGCGTGGTACTCACCACGATGCGCGTGTGCGGGTCCGGGATCTCGGCCGCACTGGGATCCTTGGGTGGCTTTACACTTTTTCAGATTACTCATTTCTTACCCTCGCATTCGGCACGTCTGTCCGCCGATAACGCTCCACGTGCTTTCAGACGGCTGATTTACGCCGTGGCGTCGCGACTAAGGCCATACCATGACAGTTTTGTGAATTATTATCCGCCGTGGAACGGTCGAGATTTCTCTTATCATGCCTCGGATGTCATAGGTTATGATTACATGTTTATTTTGATAATTGTATCGCGAGTCTGACGTAGTACCACACGCGAATTTTACAAGGGAGCATAATTTAGTAATGTGTTTTCGTCGCTTCTATATCCTCTTATCCATGTTCATGTAACTGGAATGTTTTTTTTGTTTATTTTTTTTTTTAACTGGGAGACAGAGAGATGCGCGACGGAAAAACAAGTGTCGCGTATATCAAAACAGTTCAAATATCGCTGTGCTACTACGATTTGAAGCCTTCTTAATATTCAATTGTTTTTATATTTCTTCAAAAATATTTCGTGTTTGCCTTTTTCAATCTTGATGAGTCAATACGTCATTTGTTCCTCAAATATTTTGGAGTTGCAATTTTCACAACTTTGTCGCTGTTACTCTGTAAAATGTATCTTTGCGCCTGCCAAATGTTTAATAGATTCTTGATTTATAATAAATTAATATGTATTAGCCTAGTTGTACCAACATATTTATTCGCTAATTTTAATTTCTAAATTCTTTATATATAAATTACAAATTTATTGCTTTCTATACCTTACAAGTTATTTCCATTTATGCTTACTCATTCAAGTATAGTTGCTCGTGAAAGTGTCTCGACATCCTATACATCTAAATTGTTACATGTTATACATTTGCGAGATCACGATATTTATAACATATTTATAGTAACTCGTCTAACATTTTATTTATTTGTTTCTAATAGATAGCAAAATGTGCGATTAAAGTTGAGTTGGTCAACGATAGTCTTACCGAATTAAAGGGAGAGATTGCTGGTCCACCAGATACACCATACGAAGGTGGCAATTTTGTGCTTGAGATCAAAGTTCCCGAAACGTATCCATTCAATCCTCCTAAAGTAAGTTAATATTTTTTAAGACATGAATATAATAGTTGTATAGCAAGTATTTCCATAGCTTTTCGTAACGTTTATTATTTTTCATTGAAATGTATGGTACGATGAAGAAGGTCAATTATATATAATACATGAATATTAACAGTGACAGGTTTAATTAATGAATATTAATTAAATCTATTACTTTGAACGTTTATTAAATCAGTAACATATACATATATCATCGGTATATTGTCTTTGATAAATTTTTACACTCTATTTTAATCATAATAGATATATTTATGTTTTTATGAATAAATTGTCAATAGTTTTGTATTATATACAATTTTTATTTTACAGGTACGTTTTATAACAAAAATATGGCATCCTAATATATCTTCCGTCACTGGTGCCATATGTTTGGATATCTTAAAAGATCAATGGCATGTATTTTTATTATAAATTTAATTTTATAATTAATTACTTGTACAGTCGTGGACAGATTGGTTGCGACACTTTTTTTTTATAGGTTTCTATAAATATATATTTAATATACATATTTATTTTATAGGTATCTAATATATTTTGCAAATGCGAACTACGATGTATCTTTAGTCTAGAGACAGTATAACACTTAATCGTGGTTCGCATTTGCAAAATATTAGTGCGTTTTGAAACCTATAAAAAAAATGTCGCAACCGATCTGTCCACGACTATACATTATAAACTTTTGTTCAATCTGTTTTACAATTTCTTTTATTGAAAGAGAAAATATTTTCTTATTTATTATAATGATATTATGTGTTGTTATTATATGTTAGCTATATATTTTTAATTTAATGTTATTGTTGCATTAAAACTGTAATTTACGCATTTGTAAAATAATCTTATCTTTGTTGTTATTTAAGGGCTGCTGCAATGACTCTGCGTACAGTGTTGTTATCACTACAAGCGTTGTTATCTGCAGCAGAGCCTGATGATCCTCAGGATGCAGTAGTCGCTAAACAATATAAAGAACATCCTGAATTGTTTCGTCAAACTGCCACACATTGGACATTTGTATATGCTGGTGGTACGTGATATATTGTCGCACTTATTATGTGCATATATGTATATATTTTTTTTTTGTTAAAATATATAATTTATATCGATCCTCTAGGACCAGCTAAAATGCCTGATTTAGATGACAAGATAAGAAGATTAACAGATATGGGGATTGAGGAACATAATGCGAGAGTCGCTCTATCTTCATATAATTGGGATTTGGAACGCGCCACCGAGCACTGCCTCTTCAGTTAGTGATAACTACATAGTTAATTTGTCACATCCATTCATTTTGTGCTAAAAATTTCCTTGTAATATCATGTTCGGATATTGATATCATTAGTGATTTTACAATTGCGATTCCGCACCTATAATGACAATATCTGAAAAAAAGACATTACCAGAAAAGCTATTCAATATTTACCAATAGTCATTTATTTAATTTGTAACATAAGCGTGAAGGAGAAATAATTATTAAAAAAATGGCTAGTACGAATTAATTAGCTAAATTTTAAACATTTTGTGAGGATTGTACTGCATTACATTCTATTTAAATGCCATTGTTCCTTAAAAAATAACAATCTCACAACAAAATTTAAATTAATATATTCTTGATTACTTGTTTTGTATGTAATAATTCAATATATTACAAATTTCATATAAATGCATACAAGCTTTTAGCTCTGTACCATTGTCGAATTTTTATTATGTTATCGGCGTTTCATATTTTCTATTGTGTTCGAGATTTTAAATTCGCATTAGGAATATTGAATTTTCAGTAGATCGAATACGTATATTCATGATACTATCTTTCAATTAGAGCCGTTTACAGTTTCTATAATTTATGATCTATACTTTATATCAGTGATGTACAAATTTTCTTGATGAATCACATAATCCATATATTATTTACATTCTTAATAGTAAATACAATATATATCTTGTATTAAAGAACAAAAGAAACATGTTATTTTTACTGCAGCTTATCAGTTTTTCATTATTAAATTTATTTTTAATAAAAAAAGGGAAATGATATTAGACTTTAGGTTTTGAAACATATGAAAAAATTGTAAGTGTTTGGTTGTAACTTTTTATTTAAGTCTGCTGCTTTTTAATTGAACAAAAATTTTTTAAGTCTCGGAATTCATCAAGTATAATTTGGTCATCATTGATTTATAATAAATAAAGTAATATTGAAGCAGTATACTATATGTGTAAAAAATTCTTTCATTTGAGGTAGAAAAAGCTTGTAATTTGAGCAAATCCGCTTGTATATTATTGAAGTAAGATATGACCTGTAAAAAGATTCATAAACCTGTTCGCTTCGATGTTAATATTTTACACTTGTACATTTTTAGTGTTGGCTTAAATGAGGTGATAAAATTATCTGTTACATCGCAGATATGTACCTTTACAAGATATATCTTGTCTTCTTGTTCTTGTATCATGCCGTGTACATTCCAGACTCAGGTGTAAATGGCATTTATGTAGCGGCCTTGGTTAAATTCTACTTTAAAAATATATAATTGGAGAAAAAGAATCAAAGCAAATTAAGTTTATCTTGGTAATAATCTTGTAAAATTATGAGGCAGCACAGCTATAGTGTGATGAAAATTTATTAGTTCATTATTTGTATAATAATGTATATGATGCAGAAATGCACATAGCTTTTTGTACAATCAAATGTTAAATCATGGGCGTGATACACAGTGAAAGGATGAACATTGAATCATGATTTTACCAGTTTGTGTAATATTAATTTTTCCATAACCTATGTTTAAAAAAAGTGATAGCTAGTATCAGTCGATTGTAAAAACTTGCTTTAAATTTTTCTTTTAAATATTTAGCTCAACACGATGTATTATCCTACATATGGGTTTGTTTATGGATGTGGTTGAGGTTCCAACATCCTCTTTGATGTTTTAATTGCTGTAATGTTTAATATCATGAAAAAATAAATTGTCCTTTTTTCATTGTTCTGATTGGATTCTAGTCTTTATGCAGATTTATTCCTCATCATACATCCAATTTTTTCAAAAATTATTTCTTAATTTATATAGACTCAGTACATAAATTTTTATATTAATACCTTTTAATAAGTATGCAATGCCAAATTTTTATTTTATTTGTTATCTAATACTGAATTGTATAAATCATTCCAGAACTAGTTGAACATAAATTTCTCTGAACATAAATTTCTTCTTCATAAATTAACTATATTGCAATAAATTACTGAAACTGTCTTTCCTGTTAAAAACACTACTAAACTTAATTTCAAAACGTACTATGTACAAATATGGCTTGATGTTGTATACATAAATATGAAATAAATGAATAGGTCATAGCAATAATTACTAAATTCAGTAATTATGGTTAGGGCGTGTGTATGGGTAGAGCATGTATACAATGGATAACAAAAATAGATAAGTGATAACATAATACTAAAACCTATATCTTTTAAGCTGTATTAATATTGCATTTCTCATTAAAAAAAGAAAAAAGTTATGATTTATTATATCTATATTTGTTTTTGTTTGAATGAGAAAGTTATAAATATAATTACTATATATAATCCATACATACACTTTTTGAGAAAATTTTTTATATTACAATTTTTGCAACAGATTTAATCTTTATGTACAAATAGCTTTAATATAAACACATACACATAATATATATACAAATATTTTACTATATATATAAAAATCCATACTTATAAAAATTTCATCAAATTTTAAACAAAGGAATAATGTGTGATAAAGATGACATGAATTTATGACAAACTTAAGTAATTTTTTGAGATTATTCTGAATAATTGTATCTAAATTGTTTTTCTAAATGTAATTTCATAACTACATCCAATCTATAATTATTCTGTAGGATTATAAGTACAAAAGATAAAAACAAATAGAAGAATGAAAAAATTATTGTAAATGAATTTCAGATATATATATTTCTTTTTATATTAATCAACATTTATGTATGTATATATATATGACATTATATTACAAAGAAAAGAAGTATGTTTCAAGTCTCAATCCGTCACAGTAACATTGTATCAAAAGATATCGTGGCATTTTGCATCAAATATCATGCGCAATAAATGGCGAGGAAAATTGTGTATTACTTTGTACATTTGTACTTTACATTTAATGTGTTAATTGTCCATAATTATATAACCTAAGGGTCTTTGCAGAAAGACTTGTTAAAAATAAGTTATTTTCAATATTAAATGAACACAGATCCATGACAGGATCCGATAGTGGAAGATTATACAACTTTTGACCGTTTGCTACACTCCATAATGATATATTATTTTTGGATTCTAAATATGCTGCGACTAATGTGTCATCCTCCGTAGATAAATAACATGGTCGAGATAAAAGTTGTTGAGAATTACCGGCTTGGAATGTATGCACGGCATTGTATGTAACTATCTCTTCGTTAGACATATTCTTTTCAATAGTACACACTACGTGTCTTGCGTATGGTTGCCTAGGATTAGGACGAGATGATACAAGACAGTGATGATTTTTCTCATCATAGCGCACTGAGACAAAAGGACCTTCTATGAACATCTGTTTAGACAGATAGATAGTGTCCTTAATTTCATATGTATAACACGTATTCAAACGACATGCTATAAATCCACCTCTACCGATACCACTGCCAGGATTCGGCGGCACTGTTGCCATTGATACAACTGGTGACTTATCACCATTACCCTCCAAGACGCCAATAGCAGAGGAAGTTTGTCTAATATCAAACTGAGTGATAATCCCATTTTGCGCACCAGTTAGAAAAACGTTTGGATTGTCACCTGACCAACAACAACTCCAAAGTGGATATTCCGTTTGGTATGTGTGTACTACCACATTATTTTGGATGTCCATTAGCTTTGCGCATTTATCGAAGCCAACACTAAGAAGAATTGTTTGTTGCGTGGAATGAAAAGTCACATCTCTTATAGCCTGAGTGTGTAAGAAAATAAATTGCCGTAAACTGAAGCTTTCGCAATCTATCTTCCTTATGCCATACCCGTTGAATAGCGGGTTTGTTGACTTTTGGGAAATAACAAGAAATTTGTACCATGGATTATAATCTAAGACACGACAGCCACCATCTTTGCAGATTTCTACAGATTGTTCTAAATAAAACTTCCTTGAAGTAGAGAGACTCGAAGCATTTTGGCAAGTATCCATGTTGATTCTTGATTTTTGATTTTCCAATTCGGTGATACGTTTCCTCATGCCAGTCATCTCGCTCTCGTATATTTTTAGACGAATGTTGGCTTGCGTCAAGTCCATCTGCAAACGATTCTTTTCAGTTGAAACCTTATTCAAATTCTTCTTCAAATTGTCATATTCAGTAGAGTCAATTGCTGTCAGTTTTTTCGCATATAACGTCCTAATATGTTTCACGGCGGCTTTATAATTGCATTGTGGACAACGGCGATTCGTACTGTTGCAAGAATTTTGTAACCACCTTAGGATGCAACTGTGCCCAAACAGGTGTCCACAGCGTAAACAACACAAGCGATGTTCCCCTGAGCTGGTCCATGCTTCCATACATATTGGACATGTCTGATCAAAGTCTACTTCCGAGACATCCAAGTTTGTACTCGGCGTGTTTGCTGCAAGAGAATTAATTTTATTAAGTTAGACATACTTATAATATAGACACCTAATGTTTTGACTATTCTATTACTAATACTACAGTATAAAACATACTTTGTTGTGGGCTTTCAGCTGGAATATTATTTTCTTCATTATTTTGCACATCGTTGGGAATAACGTTTTCACTTTCATGATCTTCTGCATCTTGCTCCTCTTGCATTTGCTCGACTTGCATTTGCTCCTCTACCATATTTTCATGTGTAATGATAAAATATTGGCAAATGTCTGCGAAAAGATAAATATGCGTATACTTTTTATTTCTTTCAGAGTTGTATACATATTAATATATATTGCTTTATTATACTTATTGCTTTCTCTAACCTTAAACTCTTACTTGATTCTCAAATTCGATTCTATACATATAAATAAACAATGCAGTTTTCTCTTTCTTCTTTTTAGTTAGATATCTGTTATAAATTAGGACCTATGATATTATTTATTAAATCATCTTCGTCTTATGTTAATCGTTGATAAATTTCACTGAATACTCCAAAAAGCCGATTAGTTTGTTATGAAAACAATAGAATTAAAAAGGCCGGTCTGGCGTCTTTTGCGGTTTGTCTGTAACCCCTGTAACCTCAAAATGCCATCGTGCCAGTCGTGCCCGCACTAACGCCCCCTGAAGAAGTGGATGTAAACTACATAGCAACATTCACTTTTCTGCGCCGCGGGTATACAATTGTGGTGCGGTCCGTGCTACATCCACATGATCCACTTTTCGAGAAAAATTGCGTATTCGAAAATCATGTCTTTTATATTACAAATATTTCCGGCGAATAACACAGTCTTCAACTTTGTTCCGTGTCAGTACATTCTTAAGATAAAAGGTCGCAATTTTATATATATACTTATACATATGCAATACAAATTGAAAAATTAAATGTCTTATACATATATATATCATATAGTGTTTTCGTAATGAAATCGTGTTTGAATGTGCTTTCGAGAAAGGGCGCTATACGATGGCCATAAAGGTGCCCGCCGTATTAATGGCGCCTGCCGTATTAATGGCGCCCGCCGTATTAATGGCGCGTGCATACCGTGTGCACTACTGCGGAGCGGCAGCGTCGCCACAATTACAGTATTAATTATATTGCATGGAAAACCGCTGTGATTGGCTATAAAGATTAGCAAAGTAGAATAGGTAAAAATTTTAAGTACTCTATGATATATATATATAAATAGAATAATAAATAAAATTTAATTTAAATTTTACACAGTTAAATCTATATATAGTGTCAAACTGAAACTTATTTAAGTCGCCAATGTTCTCACTTAATAAATAGTTCTTTTGATAAAACAATGGAGTTAAATAATTTAATACAGTTCAAATGTATGGGAATTCATATTTTGAGTTAAATTTCATTGTTATATTTAAAAATATAACTATGTCTTAGTTAAAAATAACTTTATTAAGTAAGAGCAGTGGCGACTTAAATAAAGTTTAGTTTGACGCCATAATAAATATAACAGTGCATTATTATTAATTAATAACAACGTTTGCGTGCTCCGGAAAGTGTTTGTTCAAATAGGCGCGGAAATTTTACAGTTTTCCATTTAATTAACTAGTAGTAGTGTTATAACATGTGATTTTTAAAGTAAAAAATTTTTTTTAAAAAGTTTTTATATCATATGGTTTTTAAAATAAAAGCTTTTTTTTGAAAATTTTTTATTTTATGTAATTTTTAAAATAAAATTTTTTTTTTACTAAAATTCGTGTTTATATTTTCGTTTAAGCGCGTTATATTGTAGTTGTTTCTATAGAAATCTGTTTTATTACTTAACATATACATACGTATGAAGATAAATAAAAATAATTGACATACGCGCGTATTGCACATTTGATAAAAAGAACTTCGAAATATTTTGAAGTGAGCATAATATTCAATAGTGACATAAATATGAGATATTTAATTTCTTTTCACATGTATATTATATAATGTACCATATTTTATATATACAACTTTTTTCGTCAGTTACATAAAAATATTTCTCCATTACATTCAAATTGCCATACGCAATTTGACGATATTACGCAGCTGAAACGAAAAAATCGCAGATGACTCGCGCGATCCACGCATACATCATTATATTTTGCTAGATCAAGCAAAAAACGGGGCCGTGATTTGAAGGTAAAAATATGAAGGTAAAATTAATATTTTTAAAAAAATTATTCTTTTTTTATATCAAACACGCGTTTTATAATTAATCTTAGGAAATCATATGTGTGATAAGTATAACCTACTTATCATTAAATTTGCATCAACCCCTTTTAATATATTTTTGAATACATTTGAAATGGATTATCCTGTTTAAAAATTAAAATTTTTTAGTTAAACAATTATATTAAAATAAATACTTTATTATAACATTATAAATATATATAATAATAATTATGTTTATATTTGTAATATTGTTTTAATTAAAATATTTTATTTTATTTATATAATCTTAATAATAAATTATATAAATTTTATTAACACAAAAGAGATTGTAAATATTATTAAAAAAAATATTAAAAGAATGTTTATGTAGAAAAGTTGTTCCCATTGTGCAGAAGCGACGGCCGCGTGCAAAAAATTATTCCGCACCGCAAAAATATTCCCATACGCATGAATGTTTTCCAACCAGAACAAGGAGCACTCACAATTCGAAAGAACAAAGTTTTAAACAAAGCTATTCTAAACTTCAGCAAAACGATGGATATTATGATAATACGTCGTGTCTAAAGAAAGAAGCGTTTGATTCGCTTGAATCTCTCTTCAACTTGAAGAAGCCATTGAATTTACGCGATGTATTTCCTTTAGCATTCTACTATTATAAGCAAAAATTAATCAGAACATCTAATGTTACGAAATCAGAACCCCTCGTAGAAACACTATTTCTACAATCCTTTTCGCCACAGACAAATCTCGAACTGTTTGTTTCCAAGGCGGTAACTATCATACTATTGTATACATATATAGTATTATTTATAGTATTATTTATATTTGCTTTCACTCTAATTATTCTACTATAATTATTGATCATACGTCTTTATACTTTTATAACAAGAAAATTGATTTTACGCTGTTCAAACTATCTTATTGTCAACAAACTCATAATTATCTCATATATGTTTTAAAAAAATAAGGAATAATAATAAAACTGAGGTAACTTGTATACTTGTAAACACTTCATACTAATAAAATTATTAATAATTCATCATGATAAAATTAATAATCTTTTTTAGTACGAAAAACATGACAGAGTAAAAGTTGAACAAAATGAAAGTGATCAAATAAAGGCAAGCAAAGAAAAAAAATTCTTGTTAGAAGTGTCGAAATCGATAAAATTGCAGCTAAACGATTTGAATTATTATCAACAAAATAGCTCAGTGTAATAATTTCTTTATTTTCATATTTTTATTTATTAACATTGTAAAATAATAATATATGTATATATATATGTAGAAATATGACCGAAAACAAAATATCAGACAACGAGATACGAGAAGAAGAGAAACCAATAGTTGAAAATAATATTGTAGACGAAAGATCTATTGCAACGATAAATGATCTTAGGGAAGATCATGAAGATGAGCGTGAAGACAAAGACAAAGACGAAGTTAAAGAAGATAAAACTGATGATAAAGATGAGATTGAAGAACATAAAATTGATGAAGACAAAACTGAAGGGTATAAAATTGATGACAAAGATAAAGAAAATGATAAAATTGATGACCAAATCAAAGTTGAAGGAGATAAAGTTGATATCGAAGGTAATAGTACAAATAAAGTAAAAATAAAAAAAAAATTAAAGATTGAAAATGATATATTAAAAAAAATCTTTGTCTTACCTATTTCATTTAATGTTATGGAAAATATATTTTATTTGAAATATAAATTAATAATATCTAATCGTGTCTATTTCTCTTTCTCTCTTTCTCTCTCTCTCTCTCTCCCTCTCTCACTCTCACATTATTACGAGTATATTTTAAAATGGTAGAAGAAGAAATAGATGAAACGATGAAATTTGAAAAGTTTGTAAAGCCGACAATAAGTGCATCTCTTCTAACCGATGACATAATCATAGAATTAAAAGTAATGAATGAGAGATGCATTCTATTAACGGATGAAATTCAACAATTAAAACGTGAACTTTCCGAGTTATCACAGGTAATGTTTTGTTATTATTCGATGTGGCTTTATGATAATTATGATAATTTATAATAAATTTTCTTAATAAGAAACCTGAGTTAACAGAAGAAGAAACTCTAGCGATTCAAGAAAAACAAAACATTATTACGTCGAAAGTAGCTGAACTGGACCAATTGAGGCCAAAAATTGAAAAAGTATTACAAAAAGATTTAAAAGATTTTTTTATTTAAGTATAATTCTTCCTAAATTACTTTACATGTAATCTTTGCTTAGCTTGATGTGGAATTTTATAATAATGCGTATCAATAAAATGAATTTAATAAAATAATGTAGCACTAATTGTTAAAAATATAACGCGACAAATATATTGCAGGCGCGAGAAGAGGTAGAACGGCGACGTGGTGAAGAAAAAGTTGAAATAAAAAAAAAAGAGATAGAACCATTCAAAAAAATTCTGGAAGAAGATCACTTCGAGATACCGCAGATACAATATCCTGAAGATAAGTATGTTACATTGTATTCATTTAAAATGTTGTTAGTTAATCAAGATATTTTCTCTCATAAGATCACATATTTTTATTAGACTTCCGAGAGTAATTGTTTGCGGCTACACGGACGTGCTTCCAAAACTCGTGGTAGCAGATACCGAACGGAAGGGGAGAGAAAAGTGTTTTGAAAAGTTAACCGGCAAACTAATGGAATCTTTGACGATGCAGGAAAAATTGGTTAAAGAAAACGCGCAACTGGAAGGTGGAAAGTATGCTTGTTTTTTTTATATATACACGGAAAGAACAATTTTGCTGGAAAATCAAAATTGGATCTAAAAATAATTTTGTTGGAAAGTCAAATTGATTTGCTAAAATATCAAAATATTTTATAGCAATGCTTGTCATTTTTAAGTTTCCAACAAAATTATTTTGATTTCCGTGCAACAAAATTATTTTCAGATCCAATTTTTACCTTCCAGCAAAATCGTTCTTTCCGTGTATAAATTCTAAACAACTAAAGTAAATGTGCTTTATATTTTATAAAAATTATATCTACATATAAAAAATTTACAAGAAATATTTGATAATATATTATAAGTATATGAGTGATTAGAAAATAGTATAAAATAGTATTACGATTTAAATTTAGATTTGCTTCGGATATCTATATATTTCGGGAATAAGCTTAATTTTTTTAAATTCAAATTTTTATAAATATAATAAATCTTTGAATTAAATAAAAACAATTGCATCAATCGACTTTTTCAGGACACTCGATATAATGCGAAAAAAGCATTTAATATTCGATAGTTATTTTATTAATATATATATATATATATATATATATATATATATATATAACAAATAGTAGAAGATCGAATAAAATGCTTGAAAATTGTACGGTTCCCTCGGTGACGATTTCACGATGTTTTTCATTATTGAAGCATGTCAATCATATGTCACTTATACGTAACCCGGTTTTATAATATACTAATCTCATAGCAATGAATTAAATGTGCACATTAATGATCATTTCTTGAATGATTTCTTTTTATCTCGTATTTCTTTTATCTCGTGTATTCTGATATTAAAATAAAGCGAAAAATGAAGATTGGATAGAAATCTGTGTTACCCTGCAAATAGGTACAAGTTAGAAGAAGCCTTGCTAGAAAAAGATACAGCCCTCGAAAGTTTACAGAGGAAGGTATGCGGCCTGCAAGCAGAAATGCGTATAATTGTCAAAGAGAATATGGAGTTGAGCCGCCAATTAGCCACTCTAAATCAGTTAGTGATTAGGCCTACTTGCTGTTACACCTGTCCAGGTGTTACTCTGTCTCCTCCGTCAACGTCGCCGCCGTTATCATCGCGTCCGCATGTCAGCGCGCAACATCGGGACGACGTTTATTGTCAATGCAAATGCTGTTTTCAATCACCGCTCACTGACCCTTTATCGCCAACTACGAAAACCGCATGCAGTAAGACGAATATAACTGACAAAACACGTAATTTGACCGTTAAGAAATAATGCGGTAGGAGCGAGATATTTGTTGTAAAAAGAAAGATTTGCGAAGATGATAAACAATTTTTTCCTAATAAAAAAAGAATGTTCAATCTTGCAGATTCACCAAGGCTTTCAGGAGGTGGATCGCCAACAGAGGATCGCAACGATTATATCGGAGATAGCAACGTGGAGATGTGTTCCCGAGGTCCGACCGTTGTCAAGTCATTGCTTCCTCGGGGAACATGTCCTGCAGAATTGGAAGAAAAACTTGCGACCTATGGCACTAGCACTAAACAATTAGTATGTTTTAAAAAGTACTGGAAATTAACAAGATTTTTTTTCTATAATAAGTAGTATAAGTCAAGAACGTTATAAAAAATGCTTAAAAAATCTTTTTGAAAAAAAGCAATATTTTTACATATATTTTCTTACTTACAGTGTCTGATAAATCGTGATACAACCGGTGAAAAAAGATAACACTGTATTTTATATATATTTTGTTTCGAAACGATCAATTTTTCATTTAGTTTTGTTTATACATTAATTATATGGCAAAATAATAAATTATCTTGTATTTTGTAAAAAATGAATTAAAAGCTGATTGATTAAATCTATAGAATGCAATATCGGTTCATTCACTTGTTCAGGAACAACAATTAGGCAGTATGGAGACTGAGGTGCGTAACATGCAGATGGAATTAGCAAATGTGCAACGGGAGCGGCAGCAACTAGAGCAACAACGAAAACTGCTTAAATGTACAGGACCTTGTGCACCGTGCGCTTGTTGTCCACCTCCAACTTCGACATGCGTGACACCCGCGCCAGGACTTCCGTTAACTATTCCGTCAAAAGTACCCTCCGTGGTACCTCTCGCCCAGGCATCTATACAGTTTATATTTCAAATTTTTCAAGCAATATTCACTTTTCAAGCAATATCTGCAGTTCCTATCATATGCATATCTCTTTTTGATATTTAATATATAATTATTATATTTATTAAGCAAAGAATAATATATTTTTTATTGAATGTATAGGTGACTACGCAGGCTGTACCTCCGATGGGCACTGTTTCTTCCACAAACGCTGCAGCCATAGTAAGATTATAAACGAATTTAATTGTATGTTTTGAATAATCACAATTTATGATCGAAGGCTACCATTACTTGCGTTCAATAGCAATTACGCGATCTTCGTGAACAATACGCCCGTCTTCAGGATGATTATAAAAGCAAATTGTGCGAGGTATCATGTATGAGAACAGAAGCGGAGAAATTCAAGCAAGACATTCGCGATGCAAGGGAAGAGAAGGAACGAATGGAGATAAAACTGATAGATGTTCAAGAGCGATTGAAATTTTTGGAAACGGAAAAGGGAAAATTCGAAGGTAATACTTTTCGCCATAGAAAAATGGTACATAAATCCCCTATTAAATAGATTCGATGTATGTAACAAAAAGCATATTAATTTCGAGACAGGTCATAAGGAACATCTTATCGAACAGGAACAAGCTCTGATGGTGGCGAAGCAACGCTTTCGAGAAGCACAAGATGAATTAGAGGAGCTTCGTTCCTTGATTCAAGATCAAGCTGCCCAATTGGAGGATTATCGCAATAAATATTTGCAAGTTGGTGTCATTGTGTTGCGATTTTCTGAATAAATTATATTCGACATTTTTTCTCAAGCGTAAACGATTATAAAAATAAAATCAATATGATTTTAGGCCCAGCAACAAGTTGAAGAACAACGCAGACAACTGGACCTTATGGAAATGGACAATGCGCGAATGAATGAAAATGTTACTTTAGAAATCGGACGTGTTAAAGTATATCAAATATTCATTCTATTGCGATTTACTATTCAGATTATGTAAAGCTATATTTTCATTTTATACATGTTAATGCGATTCAGAATCAATTTCAAGAAAAATTAGCCGAGCTTGCACCGTTGCCCGATATCTTGAAACAAATGCAAATGAAGATGCAGGAAGCGCAACAGATGCGCTTAGTCGCCGAACGTAGCTGCGAGGATCTGTCGCGAGAATTATTAGGATGCAAGGATAAAATTCAAACTTTGCAAAATCAATTGGACGTATTGCGCACTGAATATCAGACGCTTCAGGTTGTAATTTGTTATATAGCTTGTAATCCATACAACTTCACAGAAATTTCCTTATTTTAATTAAAAATAATTGCTTAATATAGGATGCAAGGGGACTCGGATCGGGTAAGTCCGAAGAGATGGAAAAAAAATGCAGCGAGTTACGACACGAAAACGAACGAATAAAAAACACATTGGCGCGATTTGAGGAACACGAGGCACAGTTGCAAAAACGCATTGACGAAAAAATGCACGAAAACACGCAGTTGTCATCAATGTTGGAGCAGGTATATCGATTTGGCGATAAAAAAAAATATTTGCGAATATTAAAATCTCCTTCTGTTTAAGATAAGGGAAGATTCCGCTCGACAAGTAGCGAGAACAAAGGAGCGATGCGAAACCATGCGAAGATCGATGCAGGGCCAAATCGCCGAAATGGAAAGGCAATTGGCACAATGTAGAGCAACAGCACGTGCCGCCCAACGGGATAGAGATGAGGTAACAATTGTAAATACGACGTGGAAATGTTTATGGACAGGAGTGTATTTATAACACGTTTCTCGTTAATGTATATAGATCAGGCAAAAGATGCAGAGTCAAATAAATAACTTGAACGAGGCATTTAAACACGCGCAAGGCCGTATAAAGTCGTTACAAGGCCACGTTAACTATCTCAAGACTTCGTACAGTAATATCTTTCTCGGCCAAGGAGAAGCACCAACAAATGCTTTGCCAGTGGAAGATACCTGCGATTGCAATTATTAAATGTGTGCACACGATCCTTCAATAATAAAGCTATATATTTTGGTTCAATATAACGAAATTAAAATATACTACTCAACGTAGCACACAAGCCTCTCTTGTTATGCATTTATACTTTAAATGACATTTTGATACAATTGACGAAGTCGAATGATTAATTATTACACTGTCATTCTTTTTACAAGTATGTAAATTGTGAACGACACCTTTAAAATATATATTTAAAAAAAATTAAGAGTTATGCATATTTACTGTATGGCGATTACCTATTCTATTATTCTTAACACATGACTTAAATATAATACTTATTATATACTTATTTCACACAGACTAATTTTTTCACATGGAAAATATATTATGAATGTATAGATACACAGCGTTCTTATTAGAAATTTTAACAAAAAAAGTGGCATTATCTGCACTGTTAGATATGCATATATTGGATGTAAACATATCTTTTTCATTATATATATATTTTTTATTTAACAAATCGACTATACTTCCTTTATAAGCAATAAAGTATAATAAGGCGTCCATATGACAGTTCCATTACGAGAAAAAAGTAAACGATAAAAATATGATATGTACATATGAAAAAAAAAAAAAAATTAACATTAAGATGGATTCTTTTAATTCGTATCCACTGAATGAAGCATATTGAGCATATTAAGAATAGCATCCGAGCGCGATCGCATTCTTTCCATTTCCATTCGAAATTCTTCCAGTTGAGATTCAATTCGCTGTGCATAAGCATGGCAGCATCTGTAAACAAGCGAAATAATTTTGATATTAATATGTAATCTAAAATAAAATTATATATATAATAGAATCTAATAGAAATTTAAAATTTGTATAAAAATATATATAACAATAATACATACATGCATACATGTATTATTGTTGTATGTATTGTTATACAAACTTTGGACTTCGACTTTTGCTAACAAAAGATTTTAAATTTTATAAATAATAATAATAATGTTATTTATGTGCTACAATTCTAAAATATTGTACATTAAAAAATTTTCAATAAATGTGAAAATATTGAAAGCATACCTTCCAACAGGTTGTCCTGGATTTGAATACGATGGTTCTGCAGATGTACACGGCGAAATTTTGATTTGTGGAGAACAATTTTTTAACTTCTTATGCATACAGCTTTTGCTACTTCTGGATACATTATGATTATAGCAATCTCCGCACCCTCGTATAAGATCCATTAAAATTCCTCGTACTCTTTTCCCAGTTGATCTTCGTCGTCTCGTCTAAAGAAAAAATAGTTATAGTCGTACACATCTTCATAAAAATATAAAATATATAAATATTCGTAAAATTTCATAGACTTACCTCTGGTGTTTCGCTACATTGTTTTAGCGTTATTAATGGCTCTTCTTCGTGTATATGAGAAGACGAGTGATTACATGATTCGTTATACTCTCGATCTGTATTCATTACTAATGGCTCACAAGCTTCTTTTAACATGTCGCAACATTTGTGACTTTCTTGATAATTCTCTGAATTATGCGGTGCATGATGACACGTCGTACAATTTCTACACATGTGCTCATTGTCTTCAGCGATATTATTTTCATGTAAATGCTTATTAGGCCCTAGGTTTCTTGAAAAACTTTGTCGGTGTTCCTGAGTACTTAACCTCTCTTTGCTACAATTAAAACTATCTTCAAACTTTTGCCTTTCCTTATGCAAGGAACAATTGCCTTTCTGCTCTGACATGTCTATATTGTGAATGCAGCAGGAATGTAATTTTTCTTGGGAAAGTGTTCGTTTGTATCTTAAACTTTCTTTACAATGTTTTGAGAGATCACAGTCTTCACACGCACTTGAATGACTATACAATTTATCTGCTTTATCTGTAGAACAAGATGCTTTTGCTATGTTAAACGAAGGTGACTGCAGACATGAATTGGATGTTGCTGAAGATAGATCAAACTTAGGAGGACTTTTTGATTTTTTACTTGTTGAACATACTAAATTATTGCCATTAAATTTGGTATACGGTGTCTTTTGCCAACAGTGATAATTTTTATCTTTCACTTTAGTAGATGTTTCTGTATCATTTTCAGTTTCAGCGGTGGACTCTTGACTGATCTGAAAAATACATTTTACCTTGAATACGACGAAATCTTGAAACAAGTTTTTTCTTAAATTATAATTTATAAGGTTACTTACCTCTTTACCCCAAATGTTAATCGTCCCGTTTATTTCAGACATTCTTACTTCTACATTACCAAGCAAGTACGGACCACATTCACGAATGCGTCCTTTTTCATTAAGAACTTTATCCTTTTCAGGCTCCTCTGCTAAAATTAGAAAACTACGGTCTTTACTGTTATCGTCTTCGCGATATACAAAACATTTTACATTATCCTCTGGATCGTTGCTAGTTTCCATCTTGCTTTCCATTGTAGATGTATCGGCTCTTAACTGACTTGTATTAGCATTAGATGAACTTGCTTGCAAATCTACATTCTTATTCACCGAATCATATAAATTTTTTAACTGGGCTTCTGTATTAGGCGTTTCATTTAATTTTGCATGTGATTCTGCAGAACTTGGGAAAGCTTTAAAAGGTTGTAGAAAATTAGATGGTGGAAGAATGTCTGTAATTTTTCTTTTCTTGGAGCTAGAAGGTAGACATTGATAGTTACTATCATCATTTTGCAGATCCATCGATACATTTTCATTTAATCTTTTCTTTGAATTTTGTACCAATGGACTTTCTGGCTTTGTTTTCCCATGTGTGATACTTGAAAGTGTTTGCAAGATTCGGGACGAAGTAATAAATGCGCGTGACAGTGAACGTGTTGTTTTCGCTGGTGTACCGTCAGTTAATACCACACTATCGTCAGACTGTAATGCTTTTGTTACTTCAGGTGGTTTCATGGATAATGATAAATTACAAGCACTGGAACTCCACTGATCTATAGAGCTTAGCGTCGAAGCGACACTACTACCTGATATTTTATTGTTAGATTGCTGGACAGGCTCGGTTTGATCTTGGTGTTGATTGGATGCAGAATCGATAATAATATCAGTCTGAATTGATACTTCCCTCTGTTCCGGAGGTTTGTTTTCTTTCTCGTATTTTACTAATGTTTTTCTCAATTCATCCAACTCCTGCTTCATTTTTAAATTTTCCATAAGCTGTTTTTGATATGTATCAAGCAAACTGTTGTATTTTGCAGTCTTCTGTGTTAATTTCCTTTTCAATGTGGTAACTTCTGAAGGATCCAAAGTCGTCTTGAGTTCTTCATTTGTTTTCTCAAAAGTTAACTGCTCATTATTATTTTTTGCTTCCTCTGACATTGTCTTAATGCTTTTTATATTCTCAATTCTTAAAGGACAAGTATCTTCATTATCTGTGGATATATCCATTAGATCTGCATTATATGCCTCAGGTTGACCGTGTTCTTGCTCAATAACATGTGCATTTCTATTTAAATCAATTTTTTGACTAGAATCAGAAGTGCCATGCATGTACTCCTCATAACTTAAAGTTCGCAAATTGTAAAGTACCGTTGGTACTTCTTGATGACCATTTTGGATAAGAGATGAAGGTGGGAAATGTGATATTTCTTTATCAGGATAATTATATTTTAATGATTTAACGTCAATTGTTCCATTTTGCTTTTGCGCCTTATTATCCGTATTTATAAGATCTCTTTCGTTCTGTGCTGACTCGAATGGCATATTTATCTCGACTTCATTCTGCACGATGGATTCTTCATGTATCGATTCTAAACAGTTTTTATTATCTTGTCCATTTAATATTATTGGCGAAGTAGTAGCATTGTAGGTCGCTTTGGTCGCCACGTTACTATCGCAAGTTTCTGCGATTTCCAATTCCTTGATCGTTCTTTCGGCATAATCTTTTATTGTCTTGTTGGCCACTGTAGGCTTAATCTTTTCTGCATCAATGTTTTTATGATCAGTGTCGCCTTTACTGTACATCATTTCGTCTTGATACAATTGTTTCATATGTTTTTCCAGGGAACGTTTGTTCTGTTCCTTTATGTCTCTGATATAGCGTTTGACTTTGCTTTGCACATGATGATATTTTCCTGGCATTGATTGCTTTCTCTGCATCAAGGAATATATAGCAGCTTCTGGAATGCTTACATAATTTGGCCTTAAAACCCGTCTTCTTTTAAAGTATTCAGCATTTACAGTGTTTTTGTATGTATTCAAATCTTGAAGAGATAGACTCTTTTCTTTGTCTTGATTTTTTAATCTCTTATTTAAGACAAAATCATCAGATCTTCCTTCATAACAATCTGGCTCATAGTTATCGTCCATACCATCATCAATGTTATGCATTTGTCTAGGACTGTCCTCATCATCCTCCTCCTCTTCTTCGTCATCCTCATCGTCATCATCTTCGTCATCCATCAAATGCTTACTTGGATGTTCCGAATCAAATTCATGGTCAAGCTCTAAATTTTCCATTTCTGTAACATAATATAACGATTATTCTATAGAGATACATACAAACAGATATACAGTGACATATCAATATTAGTGCAAAGATGTTGGCTGTCAACTTGAGAGAATATGTGTCGAGTCAACCAATTATCTCATTATCTACAAGTTTCTTCATCCGACTTACCGTCGCTCTCTCCATAATCATCCTCGTCATCCTCGTCGTTATAAGGATGTTGATCGGTTTCTTCCTCAGACGATAAAACGTACACGCTACTCGGTGCTTGATCGTCACTGTGATACGGACTCGAACTACGCTCCCTTTCCACCTCCTGCGACTCATTCTCAGACTGTTTCACATTAACACCGTCCGAGTCGTCGGGTCTTGTGGTACTGGACACGCTGATGTACGTCGGCATTTCCTCGTCCTCGAGCAGGGCCGCGCCAGTTTGATTCATCATTAATTTCGCCTCGCTCTTGGACGAATCGTTAGGAAGCTCTTCCATCGCCTTTGTCTCCGTCTCGGTGTCGTCGGGCGAGTGCTCGCTGTTCTCCGACATCGTGGAAAACTACAGGTGATAAAGAATCACAGATTAATCTATCGATCGAAAACGTGAATCGCGACATCGCGACACGTCGCTTCCGATATTTATAATATTTCCGATTTTTCACGCGCCTGCCGGGGCCGGCGAAAGGCATGTGGCGCGCGATGGAAAACACTTTTTCATCCAGCCGCCATTACAGGCGACCCGGACTTTGGATATCCCGTAATATCGTTGCGTCGCGTCGTGTACTACTACATGTCGTCGCGAATAATCCGCGACTTCTTACTTGAAAATGCGAATTGCCAGCGGAAGGGACGATCGGCCGTTAGACGAGCTCTCTTTCCCTCAATATCGAGCCCATTATCCTCGCAAGATTAATGACCTGCATGTCCACAGGATCGTACATACACACACACGCACACACAACATACATACGCGATGGCAAAAATCCGAACAAACCTAACCTGTCTTATTTCACCCGCAAACTCGCTTCACGCGTCCGCGCGATAATAATCGGGAGTTCGAGTGACACGTCGAGCGAAAAATTGTGGTTTGAATTTACGGGAAAGTAACTCCTCGATCTGTACAAACGCATCGCCGTGAGTGCCGAGGTTAACGCCACTCGTGCGCATGCGCTCCCACGTAGTCTCTACATAGGGAATCACTCGCTCCACTGTGTGTATACGTGCACACGCACGACAGCTTCTTTCGATTTGTTTTATTACGACGATCGATCCCGGCCTTCGACGCATATGATTGCAAATTCATAGCGCGCCTTTCTCCTTTTCTTCTTTTTCGCACATTGACGAACCCCCGACGTTCCGCACTGATCGTCGTCGACGGTTCGAAAAGGCGCTGCACGAAGGCGTGCGTGGAAATACGATTCCTAACCTCGTTAGAGCGAGCGAGCGAGCGAGCAAGAGAGAGAGAGAAGCGTCCTTCGATTGGCTTCGATCTTCGATTTTGGCGCACGATGTCTGCGACTGGACTCCCTCTCACCATCGAATTCGGGTAATGTTCGAGAAAATTGAAATTCCATACGCGTGACGTGACAATTATCGTATGCGCGACACGAACAGATCAAAGAATGTTGAATATTTCGCAGGGGTGGGGCGGAGTTGCTGTTCGACGGGAGGAAGCGGCACGAGGTGGACCTACCTGGCGAGGAATGTAAGTATCGTCACGTTCAGAGTCCTTTATGTATCAGCCCTGTGGCCCGGCTTTGTCCTCGCTAATAATAAAGCAATCGACGTCCCCGCGCAGGGACGCTGAAACGGCTGCTGCGCTGGCTGCGGGATAACCTTCTGACGGAGCGACCGGAACTCTTCATGCAGGGCGACACGGTGTAAGTGTAACCTGTGTAACGTGGTCGTTAACCTCGACCTGCGCGCGAGTCGCGCGCGCTGCCGACGTTCGCGGCCGCGAAAACGCAATAAGGTTAAACAGCTCTAGCAACGCGGTGCTGAGACTACGCCGATCGAATCGCAGGTTCGCTCTCCGCGCGTAAACGCGTCACGCTACGCGGCGCACAGTCCCGTGAATGAATGGAATCGACCGACATCATAAACGAAGATGGCGGCCACTCGCGCCGGTCGCGGGCATTACGCACAGATGTCACTATCATGCCGATCTGATGTTGAGTTTCTTCAAGTTGGCAAGCAACAACTAGTTAGATGGTGTCGCGCAATCATCTCATTCTTTAATCCTACACTTTTATGCCGAGGTATACATACACTCTCGTTACACTTTATATGCGAATAGTTTCATTATTATTTTTAGAAATTAATATTCAAAAATCAATGTTTCATTATAAAGATATAAAATTAGTGTCGATACACATACATTTTTTTACAATTGTATATAACAAGATTTTATATTATATACGTATAAATCTTTGCCAGTGTTCACGCCGCGATCTCGAACGGAGAGAGAACAAATCGCAGTAATGAGATTTAGTTCGGTTAATATCCTAATTATCGATTTAGTGTATATTATTTTATGTCTGTTAATTTATATTGTACGATAAATCAGAAAAAATCGTAGAGAAGGAATCGAATTAAGTCTCGTCATCGTTGCAATTTCGCGGAAATTTGTATGAGTTATCGGATTAGTATCGCATATGTGCTAAGATGATATCATTTTGTTTGAAGGAAAAAGGAAAAGAAAATATCAAAAATCGCGAATCGAGATCAAAATGTTCAAATAGCATATGGAAGAGAATTAAGGGAGCATTAAATGAAGTTCAGCTGTCGCGATCGTGTCGATTGGCTCGTTTTCTATTGGCTCGACTCGAATAGTTTCAGCCAATCGGCTGAACGACACTGACGATACGTCGACGTCCATTTTGAAATTCTTGATAGTGCGTCTAGCGCGAGCGACAGTGCGAGTGAGTTTTGCGCGATGAATGATCGCGGCGGGTTTTCGTTCGTTCATCGTGTCGCGTTCGTTTCGCGTTTGTTACGTTAACTTTCCGTAATTGGTGAGGAGCGAGTTAATGCGGGCTCTATAAGTTTTTAACACACAGTACGCTACGCGACCCTGCCTGGCAGCTGCAGCAGTGGCAGCGGTAAAACGCGCAACTCGATTTAAGAAGTTTATCTTGTTTGTCTAGGAGGCCGGGCATTCTGGTTCTAGTAAACGACGCCGACTGGGAATTACTGGTGAGTTTTGCGCGTACGTCTATTTCATTTATTATGTAGCGTTCTTCTCGGATATCAGGGTATACCGATTCTGTAACTCTTAACGACAGTGTCGGTATCGTTGTACTGTCGTTGCGCAGATATTTTTTGTATGATAAAAAAGCTGCGCAACGACAATATAACGATACCGAATTGTTGCTAAGAATTACAGAATCGGGGTACAGGTATGCGTATGTGAACGATTTTTATGAGGGATAACGAGAAATGGAATGCCAATGTGTTCGATGACCGTAAGCTCTTCTGACGAAAGTTTTATAAAGTACACGTTTTTTTCAAAAACTACATCTGCATCCTCTTAACTGCATGTTCCTCAGTCAATCTGGAATTGATGCCTTTGCAATAAAAATATCGAAGCGCATCTCAATTGTATTTAAATTATTAGATGAATATAAACAAGTAAACTCTATGATTATTTTATCGCTTTTTGTAAAAAAAATTGAAGAGAACATTATTTTGTTATTTAATTAAACTTTTAGTCAAAATTATTTTTTACGAGCAAAATAAGAATTATTGAATTTATTAAATATACATAGAATTATCAGATTTCGTGTAACTTGTGCAAAGTTATGGATAATTGTAAAACAATATATTATTGAGAGTGTAAAACGATTAGTATGGAATAATATTTTAATATTATCTATCTATTAAATTTTGTGGTCATTGTAAAATTCTTAAATATATTTTAACATTTGTAAGATTAAATTTTTATATATTGATTTGATTTTTGCTTTTCTATTTTTCTACTAAAGAAGGGTGTTACGAAAAAGCCGATTTTTATCTCGCTCGCGAAAAGTAAAATTGATCGTTTCTTATAGTTTTTGAGACGAGGAATTCAATGGTGCTAGTTAAAATTATGTCACATGTCGGGAACACATCGAAAATTGAGTTTTGACTTTGAACTCAATTTTCGATGTGTTCCCGACATGTGACATAATTTTAACTAGCACCATTGGATTCCTCGTCTCAAAAACTATAAGAAACGATGTCAATTTTACTTTCCGCGAGCGAGGTAAAAATCAGCTTTTTCGTAACACCCTTCTTTTCTTTTAAGATAAATTTTTGGTGTACGTCCTAAAAATGTAGTTGAGTTATTAAAACTTCATTCTTGAGGAAAATCTTTTAAATATAGATTTAAATGCGCAACGAAGAATGGCAGACGGATTTAAATTCGAAAAGGATTGAATGGATTACTTAGCTACGTGATTCTTAAGTCGTCACACTGATATGAGAAGTTAATGCACCGTATTCGACGGATGAATTCTTTGAAGATGAGATTTATATTCTTAGATTTTTTTAAAATTATTAAAAATTTATTAGCAGAGAGATATATTTAAATACGGATTTAAATAGGCATTTCGATAAAAGTGACTATTTTTTTTGTTCAACGTATGTATAAATTTTCTCAGGGATTTCATATAAATTCTTTGTGGTTGAGATATTATTTTAATATTTATTCCGTGTATAATTTTTTATACCAACCTCGAGATCACTTTTCTCTTGCGTGTACGTTTAGAATACATCTTGTAACGAAAAATTGCGGAAAAAATCATGATCAGAAAAGAACGATACCAAATATTTTTTGGATTAAGTAATCTAGGCCGAAAATAATAGAAGAAAAGCAGATTATTAATAAAAATCACGGAACTTCAATATGTTTTTTCTCTAACTATTTTTTGGTAACTTTCCGCTCAGGACGCTTGAATCACATATGCCTCACGTTATGGAGACTAATAGTTTTGTTTATTGTATAATAAATATTTATAAAACTATACAAATTTATTACTATTAGGTAACAATGTTTCCGTGATATAATAACTGCATCATATAGGATATATATTATACAAGCATTAAAGCATTAATTTTATGAAATATGTTATGATAATAGATATTGTATTTATATAGTAGCGAAAATTTCAAACAGCTTGAACGGAATATATATACAATAAATGAATATCCCACTTGGAAGGGATCGTGTTAAAAGCTACATTTATGCATTTTAGAATTAATGAAATCAAGAACTCTAAACTCGGTTGCGGTTTATGGAAAACGAAAGATTGCCGAGCGATGGTTTAAAATATTAATCTGGAATGCGGCGGAGAGGCGGACGATACCCCCTCGTCGCGCGATATTTCTTTTCCCGCGTCGCCAACTCCCGCAGTGACGCACGGCTGTTTCTGGCGTCTGACAAACGGGATACCCCGTGACCGGTTTTTACAAACGGCATAATCGGCCTGTCGGCTACCGCCGCCACCATCGCCGTCGCTGCTTGCGCGGTAGATAGGGTGCGGGATAACGGAGCGACTCCGGACGCTGAAAGGGCGCAAATGATCTCGGTTTGCCACACCCACGGAGAGAATTATCATTTTAAATTTGTAAATGTACACGCCGCGGCTATTAGGAGGAGAGACGTGGTTCTCGCCGGGGTAACGCTCGAGCGGGAAGATGCTGCAGCAACCGCTTCGGGGAGCGTCGGAACGAGGGAAAAGATGATGGCTCTGGCCATTATTATGATAATACCGTCGCTCCTTGGCGAAGCTTCTCCGCGCAGCTTCGGCTTTTGCGTTTCCGCATCTTTTCGCTCGGTTCGCTTCTCTTCTCAAGGCGCATATACACAGTATACATGTCGCCTGCTTTCCTTTTCGCCTGCTTCTTTTGCTACCCGCATCTCTTTCTTCCTTCATAATACAGTCGCGCTCGTGAAAGTCTAGCCGAACTCTTTCGAATCTTGCATATCGATGTAATGGATATCCTTGCTATCGATAGTTAAAGAATATTCAAAGGCGTGAACGCGAAGTTAAAGATAAAATCTTCAAGAATCAAAGTCTATCTTCATTAGGATGTACATTTTAGATTCATTAGACTTTTATTTATGGATTCCGTAATCAACTAATTTTTTCTTGATTTCAAAATAACAAAAGGCGCAATAACTGTTATAAACAAATGACTGAAGGTTTATACGGATTTTTATATCTTAAACTTTTGAGCTGAAAATAACGAAATTTTAATAATTTCAAATAAATTCTATCAAAGAGATGTAGTTTGAGAATTAAATAAAATATTAAAAATTATCTCTTGTCACTTATTTGTTTCAGGTATTTATTTAAAATTCTGCAGTAAGAAATTGTACGAAGAAATAACATGCAATTAAATTTTGGCTAAAGTAAAATCAATTTCAAATTTTTGAAAGAATACGTAGACCGATATACATATGAGATAAAATATTTTCTTAAAGCTTCCATTTCTTGTTGCGTCATTTTATGTCAACTTTTAGTCATATTTCGCACTACACGATTGATTACGAATATAAGAAGTATAATTTCAGGGTGAAGGCGATTATAAACTGTGCCCGCGGGACAGAGTACTCTTCATTTCGACGCTGCACGGAGGATAGAAGGTACGAATTTCCAATACTGAAAATCTAGGATAAGTGTGATCCATCTGAACATTGTAGATGGACTTTTTTGATGTACATAAAATATTTTATACTTCAGACTGTTGCATTCTAAATGCAACATGAGAAAATAAAATGTTTTTTTTTACAAAATATACATTAGTTTCAAACAATAATTTTGATATTGTTTGTTCGTTACGTCATAATTCTGGGTGTAGTTTAAGCTTCCAAAATTAATTATAATTACAGTTTTTGTGAAAAAAGGAGATTGTTTCTTGCTTTGATGCAATTTGAAACTTGATTCATACAATCTGCATTCTGAAGAAGCAGGTTTATTTTTAATATTATTTACAATAGTATTATTATTGGGAAATATTTATTCTCCAAGAGAGATGACACAGTACAGCGATTTGTTTATCTCTAGTTGTCTTGGAATGAAATTCACGTTTTATAAATTGTATTTCCATTAAAATGAAAATTTTTGCATTTAAAACTCTTAGTTTTATATGTACGGAATTGGCATATAGGTATTAAACCTCCGGATCTTTTGCTTAACAAACGAGTAGCTTTAACATCGAGCTCTTTAATGGTTCATAATTATGATATTAAATTGTGAAAAATTTGGTTCTCGTTTTGCAATAATTTATGCAATAAAATCAATACGCGTATTTTAATATTATTTTATTAAAATTATCAGATTTACTAATTTAATAATTCATAATTCTGAAGTTTGGCTTAGATACTATTCAGTTGCGTGTTAATTTACAAATTATCATGTCATCTGTGAATAAATTATCATGTTGTGTGTGCGAGTTTTAAAACCAAAGTTTTAAATTGCATCAATTAGTCATGTATATAATTCAACTTTGTTTTATAGACACGCGTGAATTGCATGTTTCCCTTGTTGGTTTCACTTTACAATTTTTTTTTTTAATTTAACACAAAGTGGGATATTCATTCGAATATCACGTTTATCAGAATCGCGTGTGATACAATTCGATGGATATTTAATTAAAAGCGAAAATTGCTGAAAATTGAAAAAAATTGTTTTTTGGTAAATTGAGATATTTATAGACGAATGAGGGATTTTTTGCGTACTTTATATTACATAAAGTATTTAAACTGTAAAATTATTTTCTGGTCAATATTTATAATCATTTTATCGATATTCCAATCTATACAATACTATTGTCCTTCGAAGCCACGCATCCTTTTCCTAGTCTCCTAGTTGTAAGCGCAATTTGACAGCAATGCGTACCTCTTACATACATTATAGGCTTGAATAGCTTTACGTATATTGCGTCGAAATTGCGTAACAACGCGAGGTAACACGCGTTTCTCTCTTATTGAAAGGAGTTGAGTGATGGAAAATCGATAGGAAAATTTTGTCACAAATATTGCGAAATTGCTAAATTGTGTTTTGTCGGCAAATATGATGCCTTTAGAAATTTTAGACAAATACCAAAAACATTCTACATTTTTAACTATAATTTTAAATACACAATGACACATCTGTTTCACCATAATATACACCACTCTTAGGTCTTCGTCTTTTTTAAAAGAATCAATGCATTAATCACTATATATATGTTAAACCCCTTGTTCGTAAAAACGTTATGCAGCGAATATTAATATTCTACGTATATTGCTCTACGTATTTCTACGTATTTTATAGATGGTATTTTTTTCAAAATATTAACACATCCATATTTGTGAGTTTTACAAATCTCGAATGCGAATGTGAAGGCAAGTGGCTTCTAATTAAAGCAAACGAGGGACTACGCTTCGTTAGTATATATCGTAGTCGACGCATCTATGAAATAGATTTCGCGACACCGGAACCAATCAATCGTCGGTAGCGTGGGGATCGATGGGATCCACTACTATAGCGTAATAATCTAGCGATATACAATGGCACCAATTAATCACGCGCATGAGCCGCGCGGAAAATCGGCAGGAGGAGAGAGAGGGAAAGATCCTAACGAGCATCGATCTCTCTTGCTCTCCCCCACGTACTTTTCGATCCTTTCGCGCGCGCGCGTATGCGTACACGCATGCGATACATGTGGTGCGTGTGTACAAGTATGCGAAACGCATCCGCCTATCAACGGAAGCCTGACTGTGTCGCAATCGCTAATGGCCTGGCGGGGTTGGATGGCCCAGTGATTAATTGTGTCACCCGTGATTACATTACGGACGCTGCGGATCCACTATATTATATACGGTTATACGTGCGTGTAGCGGGCGGATTGCGCGTTACGTACGTGCCGCGCGCCGCGCCGCGCCGCGACGATGCATCCGTGCGTGTTTGCCGGACGCTCGAGGAAACGCGCTTGTACGTGCTTGTAACAAGTCGACTGTGATAGGGATGGTAGAAACGCGCGCACGGTGAAACGTCCGGCCGCGAACGTCCGGTCTTCGCTAATCCGCAATTGCAAGGTACACCTCGTATGTACCCAGATGACGCATGCGAAGAAACGCCTCGCTAATGCACGACACTCTGTCCGCCCACATGTGCGAATATCACGGGCTTTTCGTATTTACCCGCGGTCCCGTTGATGTTGCCGGAGCCGTTCGAGAGCATCCCCACGCACGTATTTCATAGTCCATAATCTGTACGCGCAGCTCCATATTTCCAGAATGGTTCGTGAGTGGCGTGTGAAACGGGGGGGAATTTTTCTTATTTAAATGTGAAACGAAAATCTTTACAGTTTATGGAAAAATATTCCCATGTTGCGCGTAATGGAAAAGAAAGATCCGCGAATTAAGCTTTCAAGGGTGCTGAACGTCGATAATTTTTATTCTTCATTTAACTCAAAATAACAATGTATAAGCGTGTAATTTTTAATTTGTTTTATAGTGAAAAATGATATTGTGTGTGACAGGTATTCCGCAATATTCTTTTTTATACAGAAAGACTTTGTCTCAGATATAAATGAAGGATTCGCTTTTATACGATAGTTGTGAATCACTGCGTACAATTTCAACGCCCATGCGACGATTATCTTCAAACTCCGAACTCTGCGGAAGAAATAACGTATAGAAGTAATGAGAAAGATTTTGACATTCTTCTTCTCTAGTTTTTTTTATCTTAGTATTTTAGCTTCCATCCCTATCTCGCGTCGAATTTAAATCAATATATCTCGTATCGAGTTTAAATGTTTGCGTGCTTCCGTCTCCACCCTCGGAAGGCAGACACGTGCACTGACTCGCGGGGCGAATTAGACTCGAAGGCGAAAGCTCTGGATTGTCTGAAAGATGAAATCGGCTCGGCATCGCCGTAGTATTAAAGTTTCGCGACGTCTCTAACAGTTGTTCCACTTTTAAACGCAGATATAATTTCTGTTATCTCCAACTGGCGCGCGCGATGCCGCGAAATATAAAATAATAAAGGGGTACGACGAAAACGCGCGCGGGACGGGACGGGATGGCGGGAACTTTGGCCATTATGTCGAAACAGTTTGGCGCTAACGCGTCTTCAACTTTTAATGGCTCGCCCTCGTATTTTGCATCCTTTTCCCTATTTCTTGTAATTTAAGCCAAATGTCTAGTGCCGCCGATCGCAGTTTTAGGCGGAATACATCGAAATCGCTTTAAAGTATCAGAGTTTAAGACAAAAGTCTAGTGCTCGTTGAATATCTCTTTCTTGTCTCTGTCATCGGTAATTACGCAGTACTTAGTGTCGTATAATTACATTTAACCTACGGCACCCTCGCGAGTGCTACTGTATTTATTTCAGTTTACCGCCACCCGCCACCATTTGGCTACTAATCCTCTTAGTTGCTTCCTATCTGGCGCGCCGGTACGCGGCTTTTGTGTTTCGATTCCTGTATACATACACGAGTATTACATTTGTAAATGTATCCAATTTTATTTTTTACCTTAGCGAGGAAGCTGTAAAATGTAATGAATACATAGCTGAAAAAAGATTGTATTATCTTATTTAAAATCATAGGGCAACATTTTGTCAAGCATTTTGTCTTGCAATTTTTTTATATTTCGAAATTTATAAAAAACAGCCCAATTTTTCAATGTTTTAATATGTTTTGGATTATGCGATATTTTATTGCTATTGTGACAAATTTATTTTTAATTTCACGCAAAAATCTTTCTAAGAATTCGTATGTTAATTATATTTCACATAAGTATTTCAATTTTTACGACAGAAACAATCATTTGAAAATTACGAACTCGTTGTTGAATAATCATGCTTTCCTCTCGATCGAGTACGAAGCAAAGAGCTACACAGTAGTAGATCACGTAATAGATTGAGCGGGATTCGCTCGTAAGAACGAATAATTTTGCACGAATAACACCTGCCTGCTTGAGCTTGGCTACGAGCCCAAAATCATTTCGACAGGATCGAATCCTATTCCCAACTGGCTTCTCATTTTCGCGCTTTCTTTTCGCTCGATGCCTATCCTCCATTCGCCGGTATTATTACTGGCCTTTCCTCCCCCTTTTTTTATACATATAAAAATGTCTCCGAGATGCGGACCATCAGCATAAACTGAGTAGTTTTATGAGCCGTAGCCAAGTAGACGCTATCGCGTTACATTTTCTTCAAGCGGGATGCCCGCACTGTTCCTCGCTCCGCGATTTCTGCTGCTGATCATCGCAGACTTGCCCCTACCGACCGCGTTAAGGATTTCAACGGCGGCTCTTTCTATGGTGCCTTTTTTTTTGCTTAAACTACCTCTTTCTTATTCTCGAGATGCAAGGAAAATGTAAAAAACGTTCTCTTACAAAGAAACGTTTGCAAATGCCCTCTCCGACAGTAATGAGCTCAGCACAGTTGCAGAGTGGCTTAATATAAGAGATACGTATTTTTTTTACGTGTACGTTTGAATGATGGATTTAGTCGAAGAATTAAAAATTTAATAATTATAGTGATAAAATAATTTGATATGATAAACACTTTTGTAAGAGATTCTACTTAAAAAGTATAATATTTTTAATTGTATAAAACTATTCTATATTATATTTTTATACATTTTATTTTAATTTTCAAGATTTAGGAAGAGTAATATATCATTATAGTAGCATGAAATTTAGCATTTATCACATTCTGTCAATTGTATTATTGATATATTAATATGAATATTAATATGAATTGCTGTCTCGATCAAATTACGATCACTTCTCATTCCGATTCTGCTTTATCGGGCGAGTTACAAAACGATCAAATGTAATGGATGTTGAGTTTTATTTTTAGTGTCAAGAAAAAATTAAATAACTTTAATATATTTCTTGCGTGATAAACTCAATTAAATAAGATTGAAGATATTAACTTTCAGAATTTAGATACAAAGATGATGAGTGATATAATATCGATTTGCGGATGAACATGACATGTTGCTAAAAAAGGCGTGGTTAAGAATACAATACCTTGTGGAATAATTTGACCAGTAGGTTCACGGGAGTAGCCGGTCATAAAAAGGGATCTTGACACACAGCTCGTAAAACCGACTTAATTCGTTCTATAAAGGGAAACGCCTTTGTCAAGACCAGCGCGACTAACGCACGTTTTTCCTTTTATTCACATGTGCTCTACAATACTCTACATAGTCTACACGTTTCGATCATTAGACCTGCACTTTCCGTTAAATTCCATTGATCTATCATAATTAAAATACACAAACGTAGTTTTATTTTGTAGTTTGTAAAAAAGTTCTTTTCTTTTTCTTTTTTTCATTACGACAATATAAAACAGAATCCGCTTATTTTGCTTTACTTATGAAATTTATTATCTTAGGCCTGATTTATATCATTTATTGTGTATATGTATATATTACAGCAATTATATTTTTTAGCTAGTAGTCTTCTAGCGAACTAGAAAATTACTAACGAATTAGTAGCTTAAAAATATTAAAAAAACATAATTTTATAAATTATATTTTTGCTGCTATAGCAGCTAAAAAATGCAAAAAAATATATGATTTATAAAATTATATGTTCTTCAGCTGTTATTTTTTTAGTTTACTAGAAGACTAGTTGCTAATAAAAAAGCATCGTTTAATTCGTTTCACGTTAAAAGGCATACGTGTATGCCTTTTTTCAAATACAAAAATATAAATTATTCGCGAATGTATATAAATTGGGCCTTTCTAATTTAAACGTTGTTTTCGACAATTGCCTTACGAAGAACATTGTGCAATGGAAAACATAGGTACAGTACTAGAAGCGTACGACTTGGACGAACACACGCAACAATCACGGTTCTTTCGGTGCATGTGCACTGAGCACTATTTTCACTCCCTATTGCACTTGTATTGTCCATATATTTCACGACGGCACGGTAGGGGTCGAAAGACCGCGCAGTGTAGAGATCCGGTGCACCTGTGCGCTTTAGAAGGTAGACGAAGGAAGAAAAGATAGGATAATAGAGAGAGGATGTGGAGGAGGAGGGAAGTGAAGTAGAGAAGAGAAGGAATTTTCTTCCCCCTAATATCTTCCGATCTCCCGTCGAATGCACAACCCTGGCAAATTGGAAGGAGCGTGTGCACCCTACCCCTCGCGGGCATGACGGTCCGTGGTGTATGTTAAGGGCGACCGTAGCGGGGGTTGGGGCGGATGACGGTGGATTGCACAATGCACGAGATTTCGTTCGGTCCATCGGGAGTCCCGTCGCGTCCCCACGGGCGGCTATTAGGGCGCGGGGTTTTCGCGGAGGGATTTCCTCCGCAGGATGGCAGGATAGCCCGACGACGCGTAGAACGGTCGTGGAGGGAGCGGGGACGAGGATGGCAGATAATTTGTCCAGCGTCCCTTCCGTCACCCCTTCTGCTCTTTCTTCCGCCCCTTCGTCGACGTTTCGTCGATGCCCGAGAGAAGCAGGGGACAAGCCTGCGCCGCTGACCCGAATCTCAACTAGGTACGTCTATGTCTATTTTAGTTATTTACTCGTAACGGGCACATGGTTCTAATGCGCGCCAATGTAATTGTGCGGTAAATACGTACCAATGGTTAAACATGTAAGATAATACTCGTATTTTAACTTAAAATTTTTAAGGTCTTTTTTTATGCAGAAATATGTATCAAATTTACAAATGGAAAAGATATAAATCAAAATTTTATATTCTTCACTTTTTGAAATTTGTATAGTATAATTATCGAGAAAATTTCTCTTATACAATTAGAGATTATTAAAGAATTTATAACATACATGAATATTTCTCAAATAGAGTAAACGTTTACTCGTTCATCATGTATTAAGTACGTTTTTTCCTTAATATACGTAAAACTGATCATAAGTATGAGTACTGTTTTACTAGCTCAAATTTTTCTTAACTAAATAATTGATAAAATAAAATTTCTATATTAATGATTATTGATTGCAATGTATGCGATTATTAGTACGTTTCTTTTATCGTATATACATTTTCATATACTCTGAGCGCTCATGAATAATTGTCAAAAAGTACACGTGAAATTCAGAGTGCATTTAGGTTATCAATTATCGGCATCACTCTATATTTACAGTATCACGTGAGTCTCTCATACCTCGGCACAAAATACAGAGATATCTTTGCATCAATACGAGACCGAAATCATATACAGAGCATATTGAATAATACATTTGCTGTATTGAATGATATATTTGCGTGAGGGGAGGAGAGAGAGAGAGGGGGAGGAGAAAGAGAACATTGGATAACTTTATATAGAACGTTTCGAAAATATATTAAAAATTCCATATGCAGAAAAAAATCAATTAATTTATGACGCATAATCTGTTTAGCAATTTCGTGCAAAAATTTATAGAACGACACAATGTCGGTGTCGTAAAAATACAATAATGATAAAATGGAATTTATAAACTAGATAATGTGCTTGCAGCTAGCTGCAAACTAAATGTAGTTATACTGTTCGTATAGCTTCACTCGTACTTTCGTTTAACGCATTTATCGAGCGATCAATTTTGATTTTCGCTGTTTCTCTCGAAAACAATGTAACATGTATAAAAAATGTATGGCACCTGAACTATGAAGAACTAAAGTATAGATTGTTAAAATTTTGGACTAAATGACTGAAAAAATAATTAAAGAAGTAAAGTGTACTTTTATTTTCAAAAATTTCATTTGTCATTTTCACATCGTATTTTCTTATATCACATTTTTTGATAATTTTAACTTCTCTATACTATTTTTGATAGAATTCTTTTGATGATTGTAACAAGAAAAAACTATAAGGCAGATAAAACAAGATAAAGTAAAGAAAATTGACACAATTTCTTTTATAATAATGATATACTTTAGCAGTTTCAAAATTAATTAAAAAATCCTGAATTTTACACATAATATTATACGTAATTTTATGTAAAATTAAAAAGATTATCATATAACAATATTAAATAGTTAAATAATTTATAGGTTTATAACTTAATTATAAATTTGTATGCATATGAAAATATTTTATTTGATGCATCCTGTTTAGTCGGAAAATTCCTCGGCTTAATGCCGAAGGAGAATAATTTCATAAGGACGAACGCGAGGACTTTAAACAATGGCCCCGGTTGGCAGGAAAGTGGGAAAAAAAAAGAAAATTGTGCGCCAGACTATCAAGGCAACTTCTTACTTTGGTAATTCCTCGGTAGTGCCTGGTATTTCATATAACTGCGACTTTCGGTACCGTGAATTTCGGAGCGCGGGGTTGGTGCGGCCGTGCCAGAGAGGGTGGTAAATGGTACTAAAGAGAGAACGCAATTTGTATGTACAGTAAGCCGCTGTAATTGCCAGACCACCTATCTACCACCGTAAATGCATATCGAGTACTCCGTCCCCCTTCTCCTCCTTCTCCAGTTACCGCCACGCACAATTTACATATTATAATTTATAGATGAGAGAGATACCGCGCCATGGGAGAGAAGTGGCTGCTTCTCTCACGAAGTTGGAACTTCGTAACGTGCTTCGTAACGATGATAATTCTTTCCGGTTTCAATGCTATTCCAGTCCGCCGTACGATGATATTAATGTTTACATGTAGTATTACGGGAATTTTATTTCCAATAATGTTTTAAATGGTGAAATATTACGCGTAAACTCGCCTTATTATTATCAAAAAGTCTTTTATGTTATTACTTTGCGTAGCTACTCTATTTAAACGAAATAAGTTTTTTTAATAAGAAAAACAACATTGCAATTATTTAATATTATATATTTTGTAAAAATATTACGCGGGAATAAAGTACAGTTTGGATATTTGTCTGTGCGTATTTTAGACAATGCTTTCCCAAAAAAGTAAATAACCTTTTTCGACTTCGAATTGTAAAAAGATATTTCTGATTTTTTGCGATGATTGATTCACTTGTTCTTTCTTGTGAAATCGTCTATCGATTAAAAGATGAAGTTGAAAACGCGTTGTAATGATCACCATTTCCATTTATTTTTCTGGGATTTTTGGTACTCCGTGTTATACCATGAAAATCTTTTGTTTCCGTACGTACTTTTATGCGTTGCTTCTTACCGCCAGAAAATTCCATTTTAGGAACATCGGTTCGTAAAAAGCGCAGTAAAAGTGACGAGATGGTTTATTTTATACTGACACGCTTTTACGTGGCGCGACGAAAGCTCGTTGATTATAAACAGTGTCTTGGATGTGCAAGGGGGTATGCTTCGTGATAAAATCTAAAATGTTTAAGAGAGAGATGACGAAGCGAATGAAGATGTACGAGCGCAGAGAATTACCGCGTGAAGCGAGAAAAAGAGAAAGAATGAGAGAGAGAGGAAGAGAGAAAGAAAGAAAAGAGATAGCTCTCACTGCGCGGTAACTAAGACGTACTTAGCCCGGGGGTTAAAAGGTGGAGAGCCATCGCGTGATTGTGGAACGTTATCCTACTCCACGTAAGCCGGCTAGCGAAGAAACGCTTCTGCCGAAGGTCTGCGCTTCCTCTCCAGTCTAAGGACACTGGCTGCAAAAATCAAGTCAAGTTCTTAAGTAATCTCAATAATCTCGGATAATTTTTCATTAAAATATACATAAAATATTCGTATTCAATCTTTAAATACAGTCATATAGATACGCGACAGTCAATTATTCATTGCGTTGAGTATTTTAGATTAAATTTATATAAGTTGACAAGTTCATAAATTGATAACAAATTAAAGGATCAACTGCTTTTTCTGATAAATTAGCGAATAATATATTATCTTGAAAATTATAATTAAATTTTTCAGCTTTTTTTCAATAAAATAAGATAAATAATTTTAAATGAGATAAAAATGAAATAAGTTGTACATGATATAATATTATTAATTTTTATCTATAAAAAAAACAGAATAAAAGAACGATAAAACAGAACGATTACTATGCTTAATTCGTAGTTATATTAGATCTAAAAGTGCTATCTAGGTATTATATTGTTTAAAAGTTCTTAATATCCCTTTAATATTATACCCTTTAAAAATCTTTTTACATACATTTTGAAAACATTATTATTGTATTGTGAATTATTAGAGTAGGAAAAAGGAGATATGCAGAAGATGCGAATACATAAACAATAAAAATATTAAAATAGCAATGTGATCAGTTACGACATGATGGCAGGCGAAATTGTCAATTCCTGGCACATGCTAAGGGTTTAACGCTTAACTGCATCCGCTTGAACGGCTTCGAGTTGACATCATAGATCTTTATTGCCTCTTTATTTATTTTTCAACGATATTTATTCGACAAGCTACGATGCTCGTTCCGAATAATACGACGTGATATGGCTTACTCACGAATGAAATTGCCTCAAGAGCAGACATCTTTGAAAAGTTAAGAAATAGTTTGCGCACCAATATATTTTTAAAATTGAAGCAGCATTACGTCGGTAATAAATGCTACAGTAATATTTTGACCCCGCTTGTGCACAAGTATATTAATGTAATGTTGATTTCTTTAGTCTGTGACTACGAGCATGTCACAGTTTCTAGACTTGTTTTCAATTTAAGATATAGATATCATATCAGATCATAATATCTCTATGTATTAAACGCACGCACGTCAACTGGCAGCTTTTTTGTTTAGCAAATTTATATTGGTCTTTTATTACGAGATACGGCAGAAAATTGAAAATACGCGACTGCAGTGCATTTACGGAAGAGATTTGGCATAGAGCACATAATGCAAAGATCAGAATGGAGTTGTATGAAGCGCTTATCATATCTATTGAATCGCGCTTCCATAGCACTCACTATATGTAGGTACTACATTGTAAAAATATCAACAAATATAAATAAGAACTGTGCGTATCAACTGTGCGTGATTGAATGTATATATACGCATATACGTAAGAATACTCGTTAAAAGGACTCTTTTATATAACTTAATTCTGCACAACCATAATACGATAGAGAAAATGCAGAGAATTCTTTTACTGAAGGCTGCAATGCAATACTGGTGAAATAAAACGTGGACAATAATAACTATTTTACACGTTTCATTCTACATGTCTTGCGCCTTTATTAATTTTTTCGTCACAACAAATTTTTCAGCTAACAATAAGGCTTGGTTAATGCGCCAAAACGACCAATTTATTAGTAATAATTTTTGTAATTTAGTAAAGAGATTTTGTACTATCATATCATAATTATAAAGAGATTTTGAGAAAATAGATGAGCGAACGTTGCTGATAGATCCTTTAGCTAATTTGAAGTCGATTTTCATTCAGAAAATGTCAATATAATTTATTAGCGATCAAAAATATTTTTCTCGCGAATTAAGGGCGAGAGAAAATAAATAAAACAAAAGCTTATTCTTTATTTAAATGCTAGTATAATTTATTTCAACAGAGTTTTAATTTGAAACTTAATTACCAAGATATTTAATAATTCGAAGCTTAAGAAGTTGTGAAAAAGTGGCATCTAATTAAATTTTTGCCAAAGAAAAGTCGACTCCTACGAGCTGCTCAACGAATACACTGCAGAAAGTTCGGTGACCTGTTTAGTAATCACTCTGTTAATTAAATACCCAAACAAAAATCTCTGAAACAAATTTTGTGCCTGATGGGTGACGCGCCAAAAGTGTCAAACCTAATTTCTTTTATCCATAAATCTGTGACCGACTGCGACGAGAGCTATTCATCAATATACATGCGCAGCAAACTTACGTACACTTCATACTAATGAATGCTCTTGAATAAATCGATAAGTGCGAGACATCGTTCTTCGAGAAGACCTCGCTTCGGTAGAGTTACCCGCTAGAAATTCCGGGCATGGGCGTAACATTGAATATGCATTAGCGTCACTACGTCGTCGGGTGCAACGTCGAAGGAACGGAGGGTTGGCAGTGACTCACATTGTGACTGGAATAAACAAACTATCCTTTATAAGTCTCTTTCCGTCGACCATCGTCGTCGACGACGACGGCTAGTGTTTCAACGACAGGACGAAGATCCTTGATCGAATTATCGTAATCACGCGTTCCCTTGAGCGGGACGACTCTTCCCTCCTATTTTATTTGCGCACGTTTCCAATGAACGAGGTCGACCTCTTCGTGAGGCAGCTACTCGAGAAGCATCCGCGTCACTTTACTAAAACGCCCTTTGTTAAGATCTTATCAATGAGGGGACGGCAATTGCTGTTAATCAGTACACGCAGTACTCAATTCAACGAGGAAGGTAACAATTCGTGCGACAGTGCTTAGTTATCATTTTCTAAGATTTGCGATAAAGTTGAGATCTCTCGCAGATTTGTATGAATCCTTCGTTACTCTCCCTGGAAATTTAATTATTGAGTTGAACAGAAAGTTTGTTTCGTTTTTTTTTGTGCTTACTAATTCCGTTAAAAAAAAATAATCAAAATAAATTGTCCGTTCAATGTAATTGTGCGTGTGTATGTGTGTGTGACTAGATCCCTCCCACATACACGCTAAATGTTAGTTTTGTTATATACTTTTATTTGAAAAGATAATGCATGCAAGAGATAATATAATACAACATTGCGTTTGTAAGTATAAAAAAACTTGATGAATATGAGTTTTTTTTTTGTATGTTTTCTGTTATTATTTGGTTTATTAAGTAGACTATTTCAAGAGAAGAGATGATTTAAAAAAATGGCAAAATTACGCCGTCATTCAACCAGCAGTAGGCGTTTACACGTGGCGCCGGGCGCCGGTCGTTAATTTGTCTCGGGAGCAATCCATAACCAGGATCATGTCGTTGAAGGGAGAGTCGTCGGCCGGTCAAGGGGCTGACTATAAAGGAGCTAAGCCATGGCATATCGGCTCACACTTGGACGTGCGTGATAACGAAGCTTACCATCGCGATCGTCGTGTCTGCGTGTGTGATATACGTGCATGTGCACGTGCGTGGATAGGTGGGTGGTTAGATGGTCCTGGGGGCGGAGCTTAAAGTTTGATATTACCTTGGCAAGTGTCCACGGCAATCTTATAACTCAAGTGTTCACTAGCTATTATGCGTACAGCGTATTTCCGTGCACGTGGAAACGATGGAACACATATAACGTGCAATGTCGATTCGCGACACTCACGACGACGTAATTCGATCCTTCTTTTTCCTCTTTATTTTATCTTTGTTTTTTGAAACGTAGATGTACATTTACGGATCGCGACGTCGAATTACTGCAATACTTTTGGCAGCCGTACGTTCGAAGCCGCCCGCTGAAAGTTAAATTCAAACTTTAATTAACGTGCCACACATCGGGCTCATTCGGAATCGCGTGGTCCGATGTTGCGTGAATATGCATTATCTATTGCCATTCATGTTCCCGCGTTCGAAATGTGCCGTCACGATCACCGCGAAAAATTTCCCGAAACTCTTTGAAACGAACGAACATCATACGATGATACGAACGCGTTCGCGGTATAGTGCGCGATGATTATTTGACACGCGAGAATGTCACGGTACAGGAATGAGAATTCATTCCTGTCGCGATACGCTATTGACGAAGATTATACGGTTCGAGTTTATTCGTGTCCATTATGTTTTGTAGGTTTAATAAAGGTACTAGAAAACTCAATTTTTACGTGAACAAATCTATTTTGTTTGCAAATATGCTTGTGTTCGTATTTAATAATGATTTCTCGATCATCGTATTGATCCTAATACATTGCCTGTTGTACTCGCTGAAGAGTAAGTGTAGAGACTTATTATCACATCACGTTAAGTTATATCGCGTTATGCTATCAAATAAAAACTTGTGCTTAATATATTAGAAATTTATTCGATTTATATACAAAAAGAAAGAAATTAGGCAAATAATTTAAATTATTCAACGGATATTTAAATGAAAAGAGTTAAGATTGTTAAACGGACATTCGTAAATAACCAAATCCAGTGAATTAAATCGGAAATATGAAAAAAATTTAGATTAGAAAAAAGAGTTATCGTTGAATAATAATATTTGATATTCTTATTAACATTATTATTCACGAATTTGGTTTAATTTGATACGATATTGGAAATTATAGACTTATATGATTAACGATATGTTCTTGTTTTTGTATAAATGCGTTTATATTAATATAATATTTGTATATGTTTATTGATCTATATTATATCGAGCTTCAATTCCTTTATATAATTTCAAACATCACGTAATACCTGTGTATCTCAATTTACGATAACCTTTTTGATCATTTTCTTTCACTTGAAATATTGAAGATTCATTGACTTTGGAAATTCTCGCGGGTGCGAGAGAAAGACTAAAGACGAAAGAAAGACGATATGAAAAATTTTTTTTTGTCGCGGAAGCAATAACTGAAGATAACTGTCTCTTTTATTTCTCGCAATGTATATACACACAATGCACGTATATGTGCATGTGTATATATGTATATACCAACTATACTTGAGGAACGAGGAAAGAGATACGAGGTGCGCGGCTTGAAACGAGAAGTATTATATCGCCAGGCTTGGTGCCAGAGACCCTTGTAAAGCTACCCTGTGGTCTCATTATAATAAACCGCATTGGGGCGACATGACTTACGTTACAAACGGCTCACGGTATTAGATTGTCTTTATATTCTTCTCTTCGCGTATTTTTCATCGGCAATCGTGAGCTTGTCGAATCGACAAATCGAGAGTTCTCGTTATTGAATTCTATATTTATATACAAAAATAGCAACAGCAAAATTGTTTGTGCAACATGCAATTTTTCTTTCCCATATATGAGAGTTGCGTAAGTTACATTTTCTTCATTTTGAAGAATGAAAAGATTTTCTGGATAAAAATATTGGGTACCAAATCAAATTACACTTTGAGAAAGACATTCTTTTTTTAAAGGCGTTAAGTTATTGCGCTTACAATGAAATACTATTCTAAAGATAAGAAACTATGAGAACTTTTGTTGTACGAGCAATAATAATAGCGACGCTGTCAGCAAACGAGCTTTACTCTGCGTATTACGCTGTAGTAAAGTCCTGCTGTGCTTAATATTGTATTTGAATTAAAAACTTGCGTTCCCCATCTGCAAAGGACTGAAAATAGTTAAAAAGTTATAAGAGACTCGTGCAACTATGTTGAGCATTCTTATAGGAGGTAGGAAGATATCGAGCAATAATAGACGAGCTACGAGTAACTTGAAGAGAAATAATAAAATAATGCTAATCTGAGATATTAACTTGCTTAAGGTGACGAAAGAAGCGGTAGAAGGCAACAGACACGGTAGAAGAGGCAATCTCTGTCGGAACAATATTTAAACTTCATTATGAAGCCAGTAGACCAAGCGCGTCCTGTTGCCTTTCGCTTTACTTTTTTCTTAACCACCCACTCGCTCCTCCTGCTACACCGCTATAGTTCCTCCGTTTCGCCTCGTAGTTTACAAGATAAAACGCAAAAGCAATTTATTTCTGCAAAATCTATCATGTTACCTATTAAATAGCGCGCTGTTCTTTTTAGTTTCTAACTTTGCGGCTTACTGTCGCCTAATAATTAATCGTTATGTACGCGATCGCGAAATATTGTATTTTGATAGCACGATTTGAACATAAATGAATAAACGAAGCTTATATTTGACTTACGATATGGGTTAAGTACGGATGAAATTTAAAGTTGGTACGTAAAGTTTCCGGATCTTCCATCCTCGAAATCCCATGTACGATCTGAAACTTCTTTACTCAAATAGGAATCTTAACGTTTCCACTTGCCGCGTGTTTTATTGGAATATCTTCTTGCTTGCTCGGATTGCATGGCGGACGGGAAAGGTGGAGGCATAAGGAAGTCGCTGAAGATAAGGCGAATTGAAACCTAAGGAGGTGTCGGCAGAAGAGGTTGAAGTGGTATCGGGGGTGTTGCTAGGTTACTACCTTGCTTCCGTTGATGAGAACCGAAGGTAGTAGGCGGCCAGGTTCAATGCGTACGTTCGATAGTATCAAGGCCCAACGTGCGGTATACCTCAAATGTTCCGCTCCTCTTCTTCACACTGGCGACTTTAAAGATCTTAATTCCCTTCTTATTCTCTCTGCTATCGCTTTCATTTGCCGCCTCATCTGCTTCGCTGGAAAATAATTTCGGTCTGTTGCGTTCCGATAGTATTTAATTTTGCGAATATCGCGAATATAGTGTTAATAAAATAGCAATAATGGCGGTACATGTTTTAATTAATTACGACAGGTTATCAGACGCTTTAGCAAAGATATATATATATTTTTTTTATTTGTCAGAAAAATTCATAAAACGTTTGATCATTAATATATCTTTTACTGTTTCATGGAACAAAAATGCCGGGGGACGTTTTCCGTTTTTCACATTGTTGAATTTATAAAGGATTAATCCAGAATATTTTTTGACATTAATAATTTTACACTTTAATTTACATCGCTTTTATATCTTATATATTGATAATTATATTTTGCACAGTTTAAAAAATCTTTTGACACTTTACCGCGGTATTTTGTGTAAGAACACTCATTGTCAGTTACGAGATACAAAGAGGCAGAGATCCCTGCAGACGGTAATATGCGTATATCGTTTACACAGGGTACACTGGAAAATAAATCACGTAAGCTTCTATTAATGGCTGGTCAGTGCGCGGTCGCTGGTGTTAAACACAGTTCTGGTTTTAGTAAGGATAACCGGTAGTAGACCTTCTACCACGCGGCATCCCGTTAGATACACCCGCGATCCGTTACGCCGGTCCCTCTTGTTTCGACGTTGCGGTTGCATTAAAACAACCTGTTACCTCGGAACAAGTCGTTGGATGGTGAGTTTCTGGCAACGATGAACGATTTACCGGATAACGATGAAAATTAACTGATATCCCGTTATATATATATGTACGGTACTCCATCGTTCGCACGAGACGCGAACACTTTAATTATGTTACACACTGAGAAATTCATTTTCGTAAAGAGAATACGTCGAACTACACGGACTTTCGACGTGAATGTCCGGATACGAAGAGCTTAGCGCGTTCTCGCGGCTAAAATAATCGAAGGGAAAAAAAGTGTCGCGCGATGATCTCTGGAATTCAGTCCGATCGCTGCGCCGCGGAATGAACTTTCCTTTTAACGACGGCGTTTTCCGGTGAAAAGAAACGGAGGGGATGGTTTTCTCTCCCGCGCTGCTGCCGAAGCGCGAAGGTAAGGAAGCCATTTCAGATCGGTACGTCCGTATGTATCGGTTCAATTTTCATTTTCACCTGGCACCTCTTCCAATTTTCCCCGGTACTCTTCTCTTTCCATTCAAGTGGGTACATACTCGAGTTAACGACTTCATCTGGCGCAACGGCAACGACGTTGTACTTGGTTCAGCGTTCGCGAAGGCCTTGAGGGCTGAAGAAGACTGCCAGAAACGTCGCGGAACGGCGCGAGTATTTCAGCACTCTCGAGGACGCCGGCCGCAGTTCCGGAGTGAGACTTGGAAAATTAATTAATTTGTTCATTAGAAGAATCAATATTGTTACAGCCTCGAGACTCGTACGGCAGCCGCATGGCAGCCACTTGCCTACTTGTCTTATCGGTCGTCCTTTGGCCGGCGGCGATTTCGACCGGGAAACGCCAAGTCTTGTACGAGGGGCCGCGTATAAACTGATGAACGTTCAACATCACGATATTCCAACTTTCCAGTCTTGTCTTGCCGACGTTACATTATTCCGACCGCAAGTATAAGCAGATTCGATCGTGCCGCGGCAAAGGAAATTCACATTATGTCCTGATCGTCCGTTGAAATAGTGACTTGGAGAATAGATTTTGCTCTTGACTTTTGGATATAGAAAATACCTGGCATTCTCGTCTTCGAATGAGAAAATGTTATTTCTTGCCGTGCGCGTCGTAACTTTTGATTCTGGGTCTGGGACGCGACAAATGGAATTTGTTCTTTATATTTTCTGACGCTATAAATCGCGCTAAAACGTAAATATATAAAATAATACGAAAACAACGGCGAGAACGAGAATTTGTTCTTGAAAAAGCAAAATTTCATAATTCGTATTAGGTTATCATGTTAACGTTTTAGAATCGAAGTGTTTTAGTTGTCTTGCGTATCTAAAAACTCGAGAATTTCAGGAAATTTCACTTAAAATTTGTAAACTATTGATTTTTTGATAATTCTCTCTAAACTGCTTTAATACTTTTATGCAGAATAATTAGAAGAATTATATAACTTTGATTCTATGTTACTAATAAAATTTTAATGCGAAGGCTATCGTTTATAATTACGGGAAAAAGATATGTACGGTCTAGTTTTTGTCTTATCTGCGATTTTCTGCAGCCAGTCGTTGGACGAAACGCGTACCGTAGAAGGGCGATAAGATTCGTGATGTAAGAGGGGAAGATGAGAGAATCCAGGAAAAGGGATGGCTCGAAAGCCTACAGCAATCATCGTAAGGGGATTCGGTGTCCCCTTTCGGCTCTTTCGTCATTGCGGTCCGGCTCAACCGCGTTTCCTCGAATATTCGCTCATCTCCGTCGCTCGCCGTTCAGCCTCTCCTTTATTTCCCAATGTCACGAGAATGGTGCAAAAGTCGGCTTAATGGTTCCGCAGGGGGACGCGACAGTTGGCTAAAAAAACAATTCCAATTGCCAAATCTATACGTAGCCGTGGAAAAGAATCGGTCAACGATTCTTTTCCAATTTGCACTTTCGCCTCGGGTTCTTTCTACTCTTCTTATGCTGAATCTTTCATGATGCTGCTCACACCTCTTTTTTACTCCATAAACGTGATGTGAGATATTCTTCATAAATCTCACATGTATAGAAACGCATATCCATTTAGCGTAACGTTCATGTAATTTTGAAGCACCTAACTGTCACATATTGCATAGTATTGTGCAATTTTTATCTTCTGTAAAATAATCTTTATGCAATTGATTTTGTACGTCTTATTTTATTTATAATAAGACGTACAAAATCAATTGCATAAAGATTATTTTACAGAAGATAAAAATTGCACAATACTATGCAATATGTGACAGTTAGGTGCTTCAAAATTACATGAACGTTACGCTAAATGGATATGCGTTTCTATATGTGAGATTTATGAAGAATATCAAAATTATAGACAAATATAATTGTGATATAATGCTATCCATAGAGAGAAATTTGCAAACTAGACAGAAAATATTTTAAACTTTCGTGAGAAATTAGATTTGCATTTTTCACGTCACATTTATTTACATTGCATAATAATCTAAGAACGGGCTCACATACAATGTCAGTAAAGTGACGAGGGACAAGGTACATTCACTCGTTTCCAGATTCCGGCGCTCGTTCATCGTAGTTTACTCTTTTTCCCTGCCTCGCGAAGAGCGCGATCGGGGATGACACTGAATTTTCCAGAATAAGTTTCTGTCGGTCTGGGATTCCGAGTCATGCATTCCGGGCGGGGTATACGGAATAAGAGGAAACGGCAGAGTCCGAAGCTTTTATTGGGGAAGGAGATAGAAGGGGGATGGCGAGTAAGTCGCGTCAGGATAGTCGAGAACGGAAGAGAGTGCCGGCGACGGGCAGCAGGCACAGCGGGGTTCGCCGCCGCCGCGAACTTTTGCAGATATTGAATATCTCGGACCATCAATCACCCCGGCGCGGCAATATCCGAAAGTATTGGTCTTACATTTGTTTCTATATCGGGTACGGATTTATGAGCGGGGCACGTCTATCCGACGGGCCCGTTGGCGATCATCGCTTGATCTCCTAGTCGATGGCACTTGGCGATTTACATCATATTTTACTCCGTACAGTTTATGATTGAGTGGTCATAACATTTTACACGATTCATCATGATTAAAAGTGCAATTTTTCATAGGATGGAGAAAGATGTGTGGGTTGTGGGTGATTTTACTGTGATCAAATATATGTTACGAATATATAAAACAATAACTGCATGAATAAAAAAATATTTAAGAAAAATGTACAATATAAAAATATTATGCATATGCTCTCCCGTTTGTTTATATTTTTTAATAAATTCTGCCATTGCAATAATTACATCGATAATATGACATATATTTTGACGATAGTAAAATATAAATTTATTGGCGATTTACAGAAAGTAAAATCTTTTGTATAATTCTTCCAAGAATTTTTCTTTACTTTGCGTATTTTAAATATCTTTAAATATATCCGAAATCACTAAATATAGATATCTTATTTTACGATTTGTAATTTCTCTTGTAATTCGTGTCCCCAAGAGAATTTAATTTCACATTTCATGTTTGCAAAAAAGATGTTAGTGAGGTGATAGTGTTTGAAACTAAAATATTTTGAAATGTCTCAGGATTTTCATCGGACGTATTAAACTCGCATATAACAGTTAAACTCCTCGTCCACCAATCTTGTAGTAGTTAGTGCGCAACTTGGCAATATCTTCTTGGCTCGTGTACCAACGCACGCATATACAGCTGGCTGGCGGCGCGGCGCGCAAGGATTGTTCCTCTTTATTAAGCTGCTATCAAATTCCATTTTCTGCCTTCTTTTCTCCCATTTCACGGTTAATACCGGATGACAGGTCGCGACCGAGCACGAAAATGCACCATCTACTTACGTATGTACATTGTTCCATGTATCACTCGGCGTATCTTCTACAGGCGAACGTGTTGTTACCACACGCGTTCTCTTATACTGCATGCACACACGCGTCGCGCCTGACGTTATTTTCTATTCCGCGTGCATCACCCTACACGGCCTCTGCTTCAGATCTATCGCGCTTTTTCCTAGCACTTTTTTTCATGCACTTTTCTAGGACACACAGATTGCACCTCGCTTTACGTACGTGAATTTGCTCTCATATACACAATGCACACACTATATACCTAGCTGTGTGCGTACATCACCGAAATATGTCCGTATAAGCAAACGTATCTGCATGTGTACAGCGGCACGAGAAACGGCCGCATTTTTTCTTTTATTTATTGAAAAAACGTACATGACAATGCCGCATTGAAATTCTCGCAATTTGTCTGCCAGCGAGCCAGTTGATCATCAAGCTCTCTTTCATTTTTGGTTTCCCGCGACTGCTTCCTCATTTCTCGTTTCGTTCTCATCTTCGACGATGTTTTCACGGCAGTTTCTTTGAATTCTTCTGTTGCTTTCTAGGCACAGTGTAGCTTCACAATTATATTTCTCGTTCGTGTTATCCTTTCAAATCATTACTTTTGCAAGGTTATAGCACTGCATTCGACCAAAGCTCTAACTTTCGCTCTTTCATATCTTTGCTAGTGTCTTCTGTAACTTTTGGCTTCTCATTTGTCCCGTGACTTCTTTATTTTCACTTCATGTATCTTACATTTCCGGATCTAGCCCCTAAAGTTTGCTTTTGAAGCTGTCGTTTTCATCTTTTAGAGCCGCGTCGCGTCGGCATTTGCGTCTATAGCTGTCAGAATTTTAGCACACTCTAAGAAACTATGTTGCGCAGATAGCGGCTTCGAAGATTCCTCGATGCGAAATGTCAAAGTCGGAGGCAGAGAAATGAAATAGTGTACTATTGCAGAAACTCTTTGCAATAGCGTCAGGAAGTAACACGAAGAATTAAAAAAAAACTGTGTCGTAGAAATATCCCACGATAATGTAAGTATAAAGCAATTTTATTCGAAAAAACTCTATTATTTTCGATATATAGAACTGCACGTTTTACAATTTATAGCAAATATCGCTATACCTGAATACAACCTATCTATTGTAAATATTGCACAAGCTCGATTTTTAGTACTTTATTTAAGCAGGAAAGATGTGTTTTTACAAGTATGACTTTGAGTAAAACTTAAATATTAAAAATTAAGATTTTTGAATGAGAATTTATGTACGTTTAATATTTCTAATAGTGGATTTTTATAAAATAAATAATATATTGTCGACTTGCAATATATCTGTATACTACAAATGGAACTGATATGTTGAATAAAGAAGATCTGTATTAGTCATTTTATTTAAATTGCTAGTGATTTACAGATGTCTAAGATTTTAATCTTTCTTGCTCAAAGTTCACTAATTTTTTATTGAGCAATTGTGGCATTTAGACAGTTAAATAATATAGCACTCTTCCAACCTAGTTTCGTCGAGCTCCGACGCTTTCAACAGGCACGTGATTCTGACCATATCGTTTTCGCGAGATTCCTTTTGGTTCTTTGAGAAGACGGCCTTTTGCCGTGGTATCACTCCATTTCCGACGACACAACGCGCCAAAGTGCTTCACGTGTAGATACCGCGTGGAAACACTGGAACTCGATAGGGAGTCAGATCTCTCAAGATGTGCTGCACCTCGGCACTTTGCTACACGAGAGTTTTTTCGTCTCCCTTACCGCCTCGTCGGGTGAAATACACACACACGCGCGCGTGTCTACGTCAAGCTGTTCCTTCGTCGGGTTACGTAGATCCTTATACCCTTCCCAGAGGGCAAGCAACCCTCGGCCATTGCCGAGCTAGCGCGGAGCTTGCGGCGGTGGCGGAAAAATGTGCGACGTAAAGAAAGGCACTGGGCGTTCCAAGTTTCTTTATTAGATCCTGGATGTCCATTCGCCGGAAATGGACCGAAACCTCCGCCTCGCGCTTTGTTCTCCGCGACGATTTTCCTTCACGTTTTCCTCCCCAATTCACCGTCATCGCGCTACGCTCAGCCGGAAATGCAAAGGCGAGACAGCGCGGCGCGTGGAATAAGAAGCACTAGACACAATAAAGGATAAAGGTGAGATTCACGCGGCAGCTTGTTCCGCGGAAGTTAAGCGAGCGGTCGCGCATTTTTCCATCGTCATCGAGCTGTCGCCGTCTTGTATCACTTTTTGATACGATGTTTCCTCCTCTCTTCAATACAATATTTCGCTCGTAGATGGAGCGCATTTGCGCAAGGTGACGCGACAAAATTCGTCGGGCTACATTCCAATACCTGATGAGAGTAGACGGGGTAACATCTGGCAATGGGAAAATCGCTATAAGTAAATAGGGTGTTCTAGAGAGTAATCTGTGTCTGTATCGATAACTCGATACAAAAGCTAAATCAGCTAACATTTATTCGAAAACTTTGAGCTTTGTGAAAGACGCGCTCTTCTGCGAAGGAATTTTTTCAAATCATTGTATTTGATTGTTAAGAATTATTAATTTTTTTTTGGCAGAAGAAAAGTTGAATGTCCATGTCATTGGAAGAATAAAGTCCGGCTACTTGCATACATCTTGCTCGCGACATCTTGTACAGCTTCGAAAGGGCGAACGCTCCAAAAATAATGTGATACATTCTCTGCGCTTGGCTTCTTTCCGTTATATGTCACGAACGAGGGAGGACAGGAAATGTTTTTCTTCGGTATTGGCGTGTGCGAGAGAGGACCTTCGCCTGTCACCGGCGACACGTGCGCTTTCTTCTTCTTTGTCGATATTTATTTTACCGTGGTCTCGCATTTTTCGAACGAGCACGGTAAGAAGAGGCCCTCCTGTGGTTTCGCACAATTCTTCGTACGGCGCGCGGCGGAAGTGTCCTGGAAGATTTAGGATAACTTTAAAGCCATTTCATCCTAGGGATCGGGAAAGTGCCATTTCTATGCTAACAAGAGCCCTTTCAATTACTTTACTCGGTACGCGACCTTTATCAAATCATCCCTGTTGGCCTTTCCAACTCCTTCTTTCTCTCTTGGCTTGATTTCTCTATTTTGCATAATCGAAGACGGTCTCTTGGCATATTTTGCAAGTTTATCGTCACGACGAACGAATTTCTTTTGACGAAAGTTTTAAGAAAGTTTTCATTATTTATATAAACATTTTATCAAATCGAGAAAATATTTCTGACTGTAAACTAATTTTACTACCGTGCTTTAAGTGGTCTTTTTTTTTTATTTCTGACCCCTAACTTTCATTGCCCAAATTCATTCAGTGGAAGACATAACGGTCATATACGCAATTACAATTTTGCGCTCGTCATTGAATTTGCATTCTAAGAATAAGAATAAGAAAATAAAAATCTCTTTTAATTTGTGAATGTAATACACAGTTGCTTTCATCGACGGTTGCACTCATCGTACATACACTCGTATGAGCGTGCTCATTTTTTCTGTAGCCTATAAAGCCATAACGTCTCGGCAATACCGAGGGGGTCCTGAAATTTACGGTACTTTTATGGGGATTTTTATCGTTGTGTAAACTATGCGATATCCCCCTATATCCGTTTCCGTTCTTACGGATGGCTGCGACCTTTATCCCCCCCGTGGAACCGAGTTGGCTCTTTCGAGAAGATGAATTTTGATAAATCGTTCGGTCGTCTCGCGTAGTCGTTAAATAACGTTTACTTTGCGCCGTGTCGCGTGGCCGCCGTGCGCTGAATTTACTACACCCGCGTAAACATACGTGCCGCACAGCTCCACACGTATGTCGTTTTACACTCGCTCGTATGTCGCCAGTTTATCTGCTTTTCTTACGGCTAAGGTGGAAAAAAGGACTTCCGCCCTACGGTGGAAATCAGGTTGCGCGATGCGACCCGACGCGACGCGACGACGCGATAGAATCCCGACACGTACCGAACTTGTGACTGTTTTTACACATTTTCATTCTCGCGCCGTCACGTCGTAAATTCTTCCGGTTGAAACTTCAATTCAGGATACCGGCGATTGCGAAATAGAAATGACGCGCGTTTGATTCTTCATTGCCGTTAAATAACACGCGATTGAAAGCATGACAATAACATACACGATTTTATCACCTGCATTTTTGTCGAGTTGAATTTTTAAATCGGTTGTTAAACCATCCAACAGCTAGACTTTGAATTATAATTTTATGTATCACTTGTACAATCACATCGCGATCTCGGAGATTTTCTACATATAATTTTCAAATTGAAAATAGAAACTTTTATTATAGAAATTGATTTCTCTCTTTTTATTAAATTTTTTTTTATCAAATTTTAATAACATTGAGTATCGATGCATTGCATATATTTTACCACGCGCATTTATTTTAAAAGACCGCTTTTAATTTTACTTGTTTAAAGAAAATTAGAAGCGGTCTTTTACACTTGGTCAAGTGATGTATATTCCAATTGGTGGGACTAGACTTCTTAAAATTAAACTCGCTTTTAAAATAAATGGTTCGGTAAATGCTCAGAAAAAGAGAAATTCATTTTAATTGGATCTGACAAACGTACCCGCGACATTGCGGACTTTATCGCCACGACTTTAGGCATCGTTAAATTGCCTGTGGAATTGCCGGATCGACCGGAGAGAAGTGTCTTCGTAGAGGCGGCTTCGGATTCAGTGGAAATGAAGTTCGGATGCAACGAATGTCGCACCGATAACTGGCGGCCGCTGTCGCGAGTTTCCCGAGATGGGTGGAGGAACGGGCTACGCTCGGCAGTCGGGAAGGAATAGACGAGGAGGGTGAAAGTTACCCTCCGAAACTCCACCACTTCTGCGGCTAACAGTTTCCCCGAACTTTGACAATCTATATCGCTTACAGTCCGTGTCTCGACACCTGGCTACCTCGGCAGAAAACTTGAGGGACTCGGCGGCACTGCAGCCTCTTCGATTTTTTTCTCTCGGTGCTTCTCTCAAAGAAATCGCGTTATTATTGCAACCTGTCGCGTGTTCTATACCGGCGCTTAACACGAGCGTAACTTGTAGTAATATCCTCTCTTTATTCATTACACACTCGCATGTTGTTTGGCGAAGGAGAGTCGTAGTTAGTAACGTAAGTCGCGTTTATTAGATTTATCAATTGTTATTATTGATTTTTTCAGAACGGTTTTCTTCTTTTTATATTTATATATTTTTCATAATTACAGAATAATTTTTCATAATAACACTTAGAATATTAAACGCATTTAATCTTAATTGTTCAGTAAGAAAACAAGTCTTCCAGTTTTTAAGTAATCTAATAAGAGCCAGAGAAAGATTCTAGAAAAAGATTCCGCTGTACTGTTTGAGAAAAATCGTTGTTTCTTGAACTGCCACCCGCGACGTGTCCGTTTTCACAAGCTAAGCTTATGCAAACGTTTATACCATTTCCGAGAGCGAAAAACGTTCCTTTTCCCAGTTTTCATCTCGACGCGTGCGGAGAGAGGACGTTACTGTTGTTACGTTCGGCATACCGCTCGATGCGTTACATCAGCGAAGTGTATTAATGTCCTTAGGATGGAGCACTTGAACGAAGCGTTCGCGATTTTTCCTTTTCGCAACGCCGTGGAAAATCCCGTTCCTATTACATTTCGATGCACGCTCGATTCAATGCGTTGCGACGGTGAGCGCCGTTAATATCCTTGCTTTTATATATTGAATCGACAGAGCGCTACTCGCTCGATTTTTCTCTCAAATATAACACCGTTTGTATCTCGCGATAAGAAAGTTCTCGGCGAGCATATTCTTTGTGTAACGTTTTAACCCCAGGGTGCGATAACCTTGCAGCTGTGACGTACGTTGTAATACGTTTAAAGATTTTGCGTCAGCTTGAGCCAAATCTGATTTTCCGCATATCCTTTTTTTTTTAAGAACAAAGAGGTTACATCTTTCTTAAAAATAAGCTGGAATAACAGAGTTTCTATTCATTTTAAGAAAAACATTCTGTGAAGTATTCTTGTTTCTATACATAACTGTAGATACTTTAGAAATCTTTTTGTTATTTGCAAGTGTGAGCGGTATAATAGTGGCCGAAAAAATGTGGCATTTTGATTTTAATTTAATTTTATTGGCAAGAAAAACGAACAAGCTAAACAACGAGAATTAAAATATCTATTACAAGGCAATCAATTTTAGCATAAGAAGCACAATATATGTATCTTACTATTAGGATATTATTGATAATAGGTACCTATATATCCTATGGATATATCCTAGCAATAATTTCCGATAATATTGTCTGTTGTCGATCGTGATACAATCACGTATTCGATGAATTGCTGGAATTGGCCAATCTTATTTCTATCTGCAGGACGTTTCTCCATTGGAAGCGTTAGGTAATGCAGGTCGCGTATATACTATCATTGAGGCGGATGGCAAAGCGGGCTAGAAATAGGGGACCATTCTGGAATCATGCTAGATATCGCCATCCAATCGTATTCTCCACGCTCGCTTATCCTATTCCGTTTTGTCCCGTCCTAACCGATCCTACGGCCCCCGTTTCTATCCGGCATTCATCGAGCGCGTGTAATATCCGCGGGCAATGGCGCAAGTCTCTCGGTTGCAGATATTTGAGTTCGAATGCGCGATTTCTGTTAAAAAGTACCAAAAAATGTTTCCGCCAAAGAATTGACTTGAACGTCAAACAATTTGTTCTGCAAACGTGTTATGTCTTTATCTTTTTAACAAGACACTACGAGAATATAGATTTGAGTGAGATTGCTGTTCAAATTCATCACACAACATAGTTATATGTAATATGTTTCTTGTGGCAGTCGCAACAATTAGTTTTGTGAGAGATTTGTAATATGCTACAAGTCAGTGTTTTGAACTCTTGAATTTATTTCCCGTTTACCTTTGAATTTTCGTATCTTGCCTTGACTCAACGAGCCTTAATTTAGCTTGCCGACAAATCCTATACACTTAAATATAGATACTGGCAGGTCGCGTGAGCGAAGTAGAATTCAGAACTTGAGCCTAGATCGTGTTCAAGAATTACTACTCGGAAATTGGTGCAATACTCGCATTGCTGAAACAATATTTAACGAACGTCACGGCCAACCTCGAAGCTACCGGCAGGGTATGTTCGAGCAAGGATTTGCGATCTCTGGATTTAATTTCAACGATCGTCTTGAACGCGGAATGGTGATATACGAGCGTGTTGCCGGCCGTGTGCGCTGCACGTTACGCGAACGCTCACCTCTATTCGAGTTTATTTGGCAAGGGGCCAGTGTTCGATCCGATTCGGACGGGTCCTATTCACGATCGGTCGCGCAGCGGCGGCATTTTCGGCCGACCCGATGGCGAAGCCCTCCGCTCTACCTCTTCCGTTCGGTCCGGTTCTTCCTGGATACGTTCTGCGTATTATTTGCTTATTTCGTTCTCCGCACACGTCGAGCCCGCCCGAGCCATTTCCGGCATGTGTGTCTCCTGCTCCTCGGCGCAGAGTATCGACGGGGCATGTCGATGCAACCCGGTACGTATTTCTAGAGAGATAGCGAAGAAAAGCAGATGAAATGCAGCTTTCGCGCTCTGCTTTCCGCTGCTCCTTGCACGTGCACTGGCTTATCTACGACTCCGCGTTTGCATCGGAGTGCCAGCAGAGTCGATGTATAACATACGTGTGCATAAACATATATGGCTGGCGGAACGTCACAATGCGCAAAAGAGTGGAAAAGCTAGGGAAACGGTGTCCACGATGCCTTTTGCCACCGCCTGTGTCGGAATCTTATATTTCGCAAGATAACGGAATAAATTTGCGAAAATAGCGATGAAGGATTGAGTCTATTATTTGAACGCTTCGAATAGCCGCTGTACGTTTGCAGCATCTTTTTTTTTTCTACTCTAACTTTGGCTCATTTTCGAAGAGTTGAGGCGCATCGCGTAACTGATAAATTGTAATGAAAACAGATGATATAGAAGAATATGAGACAAGTCTGTCTTTACCGCAAGCTGGAGAATTTGTGGGGAGTCTACCGCTGTCGACTGAGATTTAATCGCCTTTCTCTGGGTCCTTGCAGAAAAAGAAAGAGAATTACGAGATAAAAAGTATCCTGGTGTGGAGGGAAGGACACGAGGATGGGAGAGGCACAAATACGCGTGATGCTCCGGTGGAATGGTAGGAATTGAAGAAAAATCCAATAATGCGACGTAGCGTGTTCTTAGCGAATTTACGTACGCGTCCGCGCACACGCGTACGCTCGCGTGCAAGACGCGCGAACACGTTTTGCCGGTGTTGGCCGTGTAATTTTCCTCCGATGTGCTCTGAAAACGAACTAATTTATTTCGCCAATGTCCTTTTATATACGGCGCGCGCGCTTTTTTTTTCCAATTAACTCGGCTTATTGCATGTAAAACGCGACGTTTGATGTCGCCGGTTTCACGAATACACAGCCAACATATACTCGCTGTGGCGCGGTTCTGTACAACGAGACGACGTCTTTTATATATCGCATAGCCAATTCATCCCCGATTCATCGCGGATCTTTCGCCCCACGGGCAAACAAATTTTCATAAGGTACCAATCATCGGTTAGTTTGTCCCGCTCTCGCGTTCCTCTGCCGCACTGTCGCATCGTCGGCGGCGCGCGGCGCGCGATGTCGGGGCCAGCGGAGAACGCGGGGCGAAAGAACGAAGAGGGGACGAGAGAAAGAGGGATGAAGAGGTAGAGTTATCCGATAAACCTCGTGCAATAACACGAAGGCAGCGACGGCGAGCCGATATCTATGGATTACGGGCATGGTGTATATACTTTGCGTTACTACGCGCGCGTGTTCGTTGCGTCTCGACGTGCGCACGTGCGCGAGATTCGCGCACACGGACCCCTGCGACGTTCTCCACCTCTCTCTCTCTCTCTCTCTCTCTCTCTCTC